>NW_010367156.1:0-68475 GCF_000414095.1 Morus notabilis | reverse complement strand
CACCACCATAACCAGAAGAAGCCATTATGAAAAATAAGAGAGATTGAGAGCACTTTGAGAGAGCTTAAGAGAGATCGAGATTTAAGCGAGATTAAGAGAGATTTGAGAGAGATTAAGAGAAATTGAGAGAGATTAAGAGAAATTGAGAGAGAATGAGAGTTTTGGGGTGAGGAAAATGGTTGGGGGGAGGGGGGGTATTTATAGGAAAATTTTTGGGTTGAAAAAAAAAAATTTCCCCCAAAAATTCGGGTCCAACGGCTACAAAATTTTCGAGCAATTCAGGCAAAAATCGGGCATGTCGGGCAACGGCACAAAATCTGACCGTTGGGTTCACAAATTCGGGCAAAATTCGGGTTCGGGTTCAGGCAAAAGACCGTTTTTTTCAAAATTCAGGCATTTTTCGGGCTAACGGTAAAAAAAAATCAGGCATTTTTCAGGCACGGGGCAAAATTCGAGCAACGGTCACCAAAATTCGGGCAACGGTCACAAAAAATTCGGGCAATTCGGGCACAGATTCGGGCAGCTTCGGGTATTGCCGGAAAATTCAAAAAAAATCTGGCGAACGGCAGGGGACGGCTTCTCCACGGCGGCGGGCTGTCAGGGGGCTTACTCTTTTCGGGCTACCGGAGCCCGTGCTCGAAGAAAAGCATTTTCGGGCGGCGAGAGGGGCCTGCCCGCCGTGCCTAAAAATTTTCGGGCATCGGGCATGCCCGCCGCCTAAAAGTTCAGCACTGTTGTCCATAAATCACGGTTTTTGTCCATAACTTGACAAGTTTGTCCATAACTTATCTAGTTATGAACTATAACTTGACAAGTTTTAACCTATAAATTTCTATAATTAAAAGTTGACCTATATACTTCCTTAAGCTTTTCATAGTGGTCTATTTTCTATTATTTCCCTACTATTTCCGTACTATTTGGCTCTCAATCTTTGATTAGGTGGTAACGGGCAAGTAATCTATTAGAAGCACGTTGAATACGTGAGAAACAAAAGTAATAAAGGACTTCTTTTCTTTTATGAATATAGAAAAGAGGACATGCTTCCGCTGAGCCACCCTGAGCGGCTTCTATATTTTCAGCATCGCTCAACACTGCAAAGCTTTGGGGAAGGTGCTTTGCAAGGCAACATTCAACAAGCAGTAATTTCTGTTGGCTTAGGTAAATCCGGTTCAGTCCATACGTTTAAACATAAAGCTTGAATATAAATTTAATTTTCTTAAAAAAACAATATAATAAAAAAGTTCAAATTGTAGTTCAAACCTATAAAAAGAAAACAAACGGAGCAATGTGTGATTGTCTTTCACACCAGGTGTGGCAAAGTTATAAAACTTCCCCACAGATATTTAGCCAGTTATCCCTTTATAATTATGGTAAATTATCCCTTGAATTTAGCGAAGTATTGTAGAGCAATTAATAATCAGAAAGAAACATTACATGAGTTCATTTAAGCCGAGAATGAAATTTCAAACAATAACGAGCATTATATGTAACAAGCATGAAGAAATTTTCACATTATCTTGCAAATTTTAACACCCTGCATCAATTTAAGGGCACCCTGCGGTAATTTACTAAAGAGAGTAATTTATCAAAGTTAAATATTCAAAGAGCAACTTGTCAATTCACTATAAAATCAACGAAAAAGCCACCAAAAAACTCCTTTAAAAGCTACAAAAAGAGCAGGTGGATTTGTAGACCAACATTCAGTCACAGATACCACAACAAACCTCCCACTCATTTGGACCACCTAATAGCCAGAAGCTCAGTTCGAGCGTCAACCACCAAGCATCGGATTTGGTGCCATGCGCACTTTTCATACACCGAAAAAGCTGTCAGTATAATGAAGCTTCGGAGCTTAAACCACTATATATATATATATATATACACACGTATATATATCCCTTAAACAACCGTGTGGAGCATTAATCATTTCACATGGATAAACAATGAACTATTGCCAGCACTTAAAATCTATACAGACGCAAATTCAGAGAAATACAACACCAAATAATAAAATTACAACATCAAGCTTTTAACATGTTTCGCCAAATGAGGAAGTTCAGGAAAAGAGGAAAAAAAAAAAAGAACCAAAAAAAAAAAAAAAGAGCATACCACACTGCAGCAAACTAGCATATAACAACCTAACAACTCTCACATTTTTCGTCATCATCTTGATTATTGGTTTGAAGACTGCTCCCAACGAAAGGGACCATGTTGACATCTTAATTCTCACTTGAGCTGCCTCTGATGAGAGAACCGCGACGATGACCTCCCACAATCACATCTTTTAATCGAGATATGGGGCCGAACATCCTGCCTGTCTTCTGCCAATGGGGAGAAAAAAGGATACATAACTTTAATCCTATTAAGCTTTAAGTCAAAGGTGAAACAAAAAGGTGCAAGTAAACTGCATTTGAAGTCAAAGGAACCAAATGGTGCAAAATAGAAGTGCCATGATAATGCAGAATGTGATTCATTGTACTAAAAAAGGATTAACAGACAGTTTCTTCATTCTACAGGTTGAAATAACCACAGAAATAAAAGGAAAAAAGATTGATAATACAACTTCAACACAATGATGATCCGGAAATTGTATTGGCTTCTGTCTAGCAAGAAAACATAAATCCGGCAACCTGAATTATTCATAAATTCATTAGCGAACAATTTAAGAGAAAACCACACTGATGTTTCAACAGCAAAAACATATGCAACTATAATGGCACATTACATAATATATCAAAGAAAAATCACGCAGGTGGCATTCGAAATATCTCAAAGATAAGCCATTATTAGCATTCAGTTTCCTTCAACGCTCTTGGAATATAAAATTCCCAAATCATAGCTCCATTACTAGAATTTTAGTGTAGATTCTTGCTCCAACAATAATCACAGTAAAGGGCAAGTAATAAAATAAAATTTTCATTTACATAGAAGTGACAAAAATGTACTCCTATACATGGTACCTTAACAAACAACTACAAGCATCAAGAAACCAACGAGCATAGCAATATATATATATATATATATATCTTTCAAATGCGCCTTTAATATATATATATATATATATATATATTAAAGGCGCGTTTGAAAGATATATATATATATATATATATATCTTTCAAACGCGCCTTTAATATATATATATATATATATATATATTAAAGGCGCATTTGAAAGAGAAGAAGAGCAATCAACAGACCTCACTATTAAGGCGGAACTGCCACTTAAGTTGCATAGTTTGCCATCTTTCTTGCTGCCATTGCTGCCCAAGAATCACCAGGCCCATAACAGCTGCTGCAATGAAGATGGACCAAAATGCATTTGCTTGTTTTGCTTGAGAATATAAAGAAGCAGCTCCTCTTTTCCACCATGCTCCACATGGAAGCCTGGAACCATCATGTCTGTCGTCCTTCGAAGGCCTTGGTGAACGTGTGATGTCCCCGGCATCTGATCCTTGCTCTAATGGTTCTATGAAATCTGGAACAGCTGTCTCCTCTCCGAATGCGGTTGAACCACTAAGACCTGTCTCACTTTGGAAAGAATTATACCTGGCAGCAGCACTATACAAATTCTGCTCTTCAACCAGATGCAAACCTTGAAGATTTCTACCTTCTTCAAAATCTGTACCACGAAAGGCTAGCCTATTACCCTTCTCGTCAAAAATCTGAATTCCCTGGAACTCATCTGGTACAGCCAATCCTTTGAATTCCCAATTTTCTTCATCCTTTCCACTAGATCTACCCGCTTCTTCAACAGCCAATTCATTTACAACATCTTTATCCCCATGGTCTTTATGAAACGTGCTATTATTAGGTTCCAAGGGCAAATTCTCATGCTGACTTGGTGGGAAGACAAAATGACCTGACATGAACAAGGCATGGGAAGTTTCAGCTTCCTCTGCCGGCATATTAGCCTTGTCATTATCATTCAATTCAACTTCTTCTGGACCAGGGGCAGCAGCATATGCTGATGCCGTAAGTGAAACAACTTCCCATTCATTCCCACGATTAGTGTTTTCCTCTCCCTCCTCATTGTTTGCCATCTTCACAGGATTAAACGGCTTTCTGAATTGCACATTCACAAACTGTTACCCCAAATAAAACATAATAGTAAAATAAAACAGAAACGCCAAACCAAACACAAGATCTCAAATAGAAGTGTGTATAGCCCCAAGAGTTGAGATCATTCCACTGGTGCATAATAAGTAAATAAAAAATTCATGAGATGACTGCAAATAAACACATATATCCCCAACACACACTGCCATAGCAAAATGCTGTCCCCTCTGCTATCTGATAGGCTGCTGCAGGCCCTCGCTGATTAGATAAAATCCTTAAGAGTGGAAATATGTCCAATATTACTTTTCAAACCAAATCATGCTTAATTTGATAAAACATTCTCGTTATCAAAGCAACTGGTTCTGGAAGTGCATAAAACTTGCTATTCTGGACAATTAGGTCTGTCATCTCGGAGTTGTTAGGATCAATCTCGATATTGATTTTTCTTTGGAACGGAATTCAGTTTTGGGCCTCCATGAATTTTATTTTTTATTTAGCAGACACTAAATATATATATATATATATATGTATATATGTGTGTGTGTGTATATATATATATATCAGACACTAAATATATATATATATATATATATATGTGTATATATGTGTGTGTGTGTATATATAAATATATATCAAAAACATTCGATCTGGGCTTCTCTATCTGAATAATTCAGAGATGCTCCTTTCTTTTCTTTTTAGGCATTAGGCTAGTTTCTAGTTGCTGTTTGATTGTATTTTGGCAGTATCTCCGTTTTTTTATGTTAATCTTTCCTTGTTAGAGGACTGCATGTCCTTCTTCTCTGTTCTCTCCCTCTTTCTCTTTTGATAAAAACCTTTGTTTCTTCTCAAATATAAGCAATACAATATCTCAACCACTCCAAAAATTTTAAAGCCATAGACAATTTCTTCTGGAGCACCCAAAAAAAAAAAAAAAATTGCATAACCATAATATAACCAGAACTCCAAGCCATAGAGCTCAATTTTCAGATGCTTATTCCTAAATATTCAACATAACGAATAAAATTTGCAAAATATATCCATAACGTTATTTCATCGCAAACTATCACAAACTCCAATAAACAAAACCATCGAGAGAGAAAAGAAAAAGGAACGGACACAAATTTCCTACAAAAACGAAATCCACGCTAAAAGCGAACTTTTTTTTTTTGTGGAAAACTTTCATCCACAAAAAACGAATCGCAATCGAAAAACTCCAGAAATTCAATCAGAACCCGCACAAAACACCTCAATCAAACGCAAGGATATCCAAATCGCCATGTATATCGCAAACAACAGATTGAAGAACACGAAAAATCAATCGTAATAGCGAAAATCACTCACCGAGACGAAGGGGACGAGATCTGGAGAACCGATTGGCGATCGAAAGCGAGGAAAAAAGAGAGTTGCGTAGAAGAGGAAATGAGCAAAGAAATCTTTTTCGTGGGACTTTATCATTATTTTTTGTTATATTGTACGGGGAAACATCGGGTAAGATTAACAAAGAAACTGTGGATGACGAAACTGGCTGTGCCGGTGAAACGTGCAACTTTTGATGAAGGTCGTGAACCGGTTTTTGCAGGTTGCAGTTTTTTGTCGGCTAGTGGAGGAGAGTTTACAGTTTACTCGGCATTTCTGGGCTTTTATGAAGTTTTAAAAAAAAAAAAAATTACACCACGTTAAAAAAATAAAAAACAGAACTGCAGAAGTAATGAAATTATATTACATGACATGTTTGTGAAGTATATATTTAAAAAGTAATTTAAAGTAACAAAAAATTAAGGATAAAATAACAAAATGAAATAGTAATTAGTTATTGATATTCGTGTTTTATATTACAGAATTATGTAGTATGTATTAATTATTTTAATAATTGTTACAATATTTCAACAATACATTTTGGAGAATTGTTATTTTTATTTTCAAGGGAAAATTGTTAGACTGAGTTTTTCTTCTATAATAAGCAATAAGAAATAGCACGTTTTCTGGAAAATAAAAATAAAAAAAGGCAGCCAGCAGCGCCCAAAAAACAAAAAAGAAAAGGGGTAAGAAAAGCTCTTTGCGTGCGTTTAGAAGGAAGAATAAAATGCGATGCGAATGCGTACTTTTTTCTTCATCTTCATTTTTCTTTTTTTTTTCCTTTTATTTTATGGTTTTTTCTATAGTGATATCTCCTAAAAAATTTCACCGTTAAACATTCTGTTTTAATCATTGAATTATTTTTTAACGATCAAATTTACAAAATAAATAATTATATCTGTAAATTTTTAATATAAATTTATACAGATCTATCCGTTAAAAATTTAATTTAAATTAAAATGAAATGTTCTACTAATAGATTTTTAAAAGAAGTCTCATCATAAAAACTCTTTTATTTTTTAGCTACGTGGACTTATTAGTTTATATAAAATAAGGGTCTGTTTAGTTCGTTGATTTGAGTTGAGATGTGATTTGATGTGATAATTTTTTATTGTAGTAAAAAAAAGTTAATGTGATTATTTTTTAGAATTTTTTACTGTAACAAAACTTAAATTTTAAACTCAAATCAATAAAATAAACAGAACCTAAAAAATAAATTGCTGTAAAAATTCTTTAGCAGCCGTTTCAAGCACTAAGCCACAAAGGATATTTTAATTCCTAAAGTACCATTCAATCGATTATTGTCTCAATCAAATCGATCTCATGTAATGCTTTGGTTGTATAAGTTTAAACTACGGTTGAAATTTTTTCACTCGTATTTTTTCATAAAATTTAAATTTTTATTTAAATTTTTTTCAAATCAATAAATCAAACGGTCCTAAATTTTTTGTGTTTGTTTATGTTATCTAGTACACGTAAGGCAATGGGGAGACGCAAAGGACGTTGGACGTGAAGAAGAAATAGCCAGAAGTGACGGCACGTTAAAGATACGAATACTTCCAGACCATACTCTTTATCATTTTGGAACTATCGCTATTTGACTTCTGACTTTTTTTTTTCTATTTTTAATTGTTTTGAACAGATGAAACCCAATAAGTAAAATAAAAAATAAAAAAATTGTAACCATCCACAAAAAAGAGGCTTACCTTCCACAATAGATTATTTTGTGCATTCTATATAATTTTCCAAAAAAAATAATAATAATTCTGATATCTTTCCAAACGAATTTTGAAATGACACTATTTATCTTTTTTCCTTGAAGAGCTTTCGAAGCTTAAAATTGATAGGACATGGGAGGGAACGTATCCTTTTGTTTCTTTCTGATATAATTCCATGAGAAGGCAAAAGATTGAGGACCCAACAAAAGTTTTTCAATTATAAATTTGAGAGCTTCCCTGATAGCACCGTTAAAAATGAATTATCAGTAACTCTGTATTTTTTAACCGTTAAATATATATTATACATTATTTATTCAGAAAGTTATTTTTAATTTAATTTTGATCAGATTCAACGATTAAAAAATTAATTTTACAGTATGTTAGTCTACTAAAAAACTCTTTTATAAATTTATGATACAGGAGAGGGCAAGGAAATATTAGTTGTTAAGCTTAGGAGAGGGCAAGGAAATATTACCCTATAAGTTTCGGAGTGAAGCCCAAAACTGAACCATGTTCCTTTCATTGCAAGAAGCTAGTTGTTAAGCTTTTCATATACCTTTTACATTGTAGAAAACAAGCTTCATTGTTTTCCCAATACCACGCTAGTATTTCAAGTTGTTGCTCCGACCATGTTGGTGGATTTAGTTTATTTGATATTGATCAGTTAAAAACTGGATAGGCAAGCTGTAAATCAGGGAATATATTCGAAGTTTCGAACAACATTAATATGGAAGACTATTTCATCTTAAAAATAATTAATGGTCTGACCATGGTTCATAATGTGAGGACCCTTGGCTGTCAATTTAGGCTGGGTCAACTTCTTTCTCACTTGAGTCAGGCTTGCCCGACTGAAAAGAGAGCGAACCAGCCTGATCCGACTTGATTTCACCATTCGGGTCTTCGAACCGTCAACCAAGCGGTCTAAATTTACAGCGCTATGCAGGATTTTATGACTCACAGGGGATGCAATATTTGAGCAATAACATTGCTCAAAAATGAACTCGATACAGAAAGATGTGGTGAGAAAAAATTCTTTCTTAAGAATTAGACGCCCTAATTCTACGTAACCAGGAGCAATAAAATGTAGGAAAAATAAATTAAGTAAAATTGACACATAATTTATAAAGGTTTGTCTTAATGTGAGACTGCGTCCTCTGCTGCAATTTTTTCTATTATAATAAAAAAAAAAGTTACAGGAGAAAAAATCTCACAACTTTCAACTCTCTATGGTTTTCTCTACCTCTTGAATTAACCTCAAAACAACACCGCTCTTTTTATAATGAAAACTAGCGCAACCGAATTTTACACAATTGACCAACAAAATTCTCTACATAAGATAATAAATCGTCAAGATAATTAATTAGACCTTACAACTTAACACTCTTTGTGAAAATTCTACAACAGCAGGAGTTGTAAAACAACGTATGGTGCCGTGAGTTGCAATGCAATCAAATAGTCTCATTTCATAAAATCAAGAAAAGTACAAAAGAACAGAGGAAAACGTTTTATTATTATTTGCAATCCAATCAAATAATGCAAATATGTTGATCCATTAAGCTTTTGGTGCACATAAGGGGTTGTTATTTTGCAACAAAATTCAAAAAAAATTTAAACTCAAGTTATAATTTTATTTAAGTTCATATTTTTTTGTAAAATTTGAGTTTGAATTCGAGTTTGACTCGAGTTTAAACTCGAGTTTGGGGCTAAACTCGAGTTCAAGTTTCTCAAGTTAAATAATAGTATTTTTTCTATTCTTAAAAATGTCATAACTTTTTCGTTTTAATTCTGATTGAGATGATTTTTTTTTCTATGCATTCACAACGAAGAGACGAATAAAACCCTGTCTATATACCATATTAAAATTTTTCATCACCATTGAGTTTTTATTAAAATACTATATAAATATAAATTTAAATGTTGACCCACCCAAACACAAACTCAAAAAGATTCTCAATTCAAATCATAACTCAAATGTGCACATTCAAGCACAAACTCAAATTACAACTTTAACTCAAGTTATAACTCAAACTCAATTCAAAATTGTCACTCAAATTACCCTAACTTAAAAATGCAAAAAGAACAACCCCTAAACGATTTATTATTAATTGTCACGTACTAATTTTGTCTGAAAATAGATTGTTCACTAAGCAAAAACTGATATATATATATATATATATATATATTAAAACCATTTAAAATAGCCGGGTTTTAATGTGTTGTACATAGGAAAGAAAACATCAGACAGATTTTAGAATGGAAATTGATAAGTTAAGATGTTTTATAGTAAGGAAGTTTGATGAAAATGGAAAATGGATAAAAAAAACCAGAATGTGAGTGCCACAGTAGTTTATTGTTCCATAAGATAAGAGGGTGGATTATGAGATGGAAACTTTGCCAACAACATAGAGGAAGCAAATCTACTAAATTGTCCTTTTCCTATTAAAATTCCAGCGATAAGAATTAAGCGCCAAACTTTTTGTAAGATTTGGTTAATATTGCATAGCAGTGGATGTATGTTAACCGTTATTATTGGGCAACTCCAAACATGCTAATAATTTCATATTTTTAATTAAAATGATCAATAATTTAACTTCTTTTTTTTACTTTTTTTCACTTCATTTATTAGATAAATAGTTAACTATTTTAAAAAATACATTTCGCATTAATTAAATATAACTAGCATTAAGAGGTTGGTCATTTAATTTTTTATTGTTTTATTTTTTTCGCAACGTAATAAATGCATTCTCCATGGTTTTTTTTTTATTATTCTCAAAATTATATCAGTTAATCATCTTGAAATATGCAACAATCATTTTTGTCTTCTTTGATTAATAGTGATGAGTTCCATGTATTTTGTATTTCTCATTCATTTTCTTATATTTATTTTCTCACTCATTTTTTGTCTCCTTCAATAACACTATCCATCTCTCTTTTTCTTCTTTACTGTTATGTTGTGTGTTATTCTTTTTTCTCAAATAGTTATGGATTATGAAAACAATTCATTTTTTACTCGTCTTCACGATCAATTATTGACGGATCAAAATCCTTGCCAATCAACATTACCATCTCAAATTCTTTCTGTTCGACCCTTATTCGCCATTTCCTTTTTTTTTTTCAATGATTGTTATTGCTAACAAATTGTTATGATTTATTTCCGGAGATTGTTGGGATTTATTTTCCAATTTGTGTATTGATTCTAATCATATTTGATTGGCATTATTTTAAAAATGTTTGGCTGGTTGATTGTATTTGAAAATAGATGTGCAGCTGGCTAGCTTTTTATGGAAGGTTACTAAAAGATCTGAAAACTTGTTTTAGTTTTTATTTTTGTAAGTCAACTATTGATTCAAAGATGAAAAATTGATTTGATTGATTCTTGATTGAGATTTCATAGCTGGACAATCTTCTTATGTCACATAAGAACGTGTCAAGGTTCGTTTATCAGTTTTGGGAAGATTTCAGAATGAAAGGAGATTAATTCGTCTGGTTTTGAGAAAGTTGACCGTGACAGCTATGTTGCAGTTATTGTTGCAACAACGATCTGCAACAGATTTGGTTTAGCGAATTAATTGAAGATGTGTCAAGCTATTCACAGCTTACTTATTTATTGAAAGTGTCCCTTAAGTCTTTGTACGTCTTTTGATGAGTTTTTGCTGGGTTGTGAGACAGAAGTGAGCACTTGTATTCAAAGAGATGATTTGAGTGTTTTTCGGGAGAAAAACTTAGTTGGAGGGATTCCAATGTTAAAAAGTCGAGGGGATCTCATTGTTCAAGTCCATTGGGAAATTACAAGTTCATAAGCGTCTTCTTAGAGAGGGAGTCACGGGTAGATTAAGTCTAATTGAATTGTAAAAGAGTTCTTAGTGGATTGTTCATCATCTGGGCGTGGCCTCGCGGAGTAGGGTGTTACCGAACCGCGATACCATTTCTCTCGTGTTCTTTTATTTTATGTTTATGCATTATTCATAGTGTCTTATAAAGTGTTAAAGACTCAAACCGGTACCAACAATTGGTATCAGAGCGGGTCACTGATGTGTATTTTGGTGAGGTCCTGGTGTACTAGTTGATTTTGCATGAATGGATGTCATGAGAGAATGAGGATTTGTGAACAAACTACCGTTTCTGGAAGGTGTCAATTACCCCTATTGGAAGGCTCACATGAAAGCTTTTGTTAAAGCTATTGATGAGAAGGCATGACGAAATTCAAAGAACAAAAATTATCAAAAGAAGAATTTTAACTCTCAATGGTTTGAAGAGAAGAAAAGAAAGGGAATACAATGCTGAGAATGTGAAGGATTCAGACATGTTCAAGCGGAGTGTGCAAACACTCTCAAGAAGAGAAACAAGGCTGCCATGACGTCTATATGGAGTGATGATTCGGATGAAAGTCAAGAGGATACAGATGATCACACCAGCAATTATGTGGCTTTCACTGTAAGAAATGAATTCATGGATAAAAATTTATTTAGCACTGATAATGTTGTTACAGAGTCTGTTGTAACAGCACAGTGTCTGCAACAACCTCTGGTGGAATTGTTGATGATATAGATTTCGAGGATGAAACTGAAGATGACAGTGACGATGATGACCTAAGCCTTGGAAAGATTCAAGAGGCTTATAAGAAGATGTACAACAAATGGCTTGTTGTTCGCAAACGTAACAAATCGCTTGAATATGAAGTTGGTGTCTTAACAAAGGAAAGAGATGAGTTGAAGAAGGCTGCAACAAATTATAAAATCTTGGCAACAAAGCATCAGAGAAAGCTTATTGAGACCAGACTCGAATTGGAGCAAACCCAAAAGAATTTAAGGATGCTAAACTCGGGCACATCAAAATTGGATCACTTATTCTCATGACAAAAAACTTGTGGTGATCATTCAGGCCTTGGCTACAAGGGTTAAGAAATTTCTGGGAATACTGTCTTTATGAAAGGAGCCACCAGTACTATGATGCAGTCCTTTAAGAAATCCCGGGTAAGATCAGACAAGAAGTTTGTTACAAAGCCTGTTGTAACAAGACAAGCAACAGACAGGTTCGTTCCTATATGTCACTATTATAATTTGTCTGGCCACATTAGACCTACATGTTGTAAATACTTGAATGCTTTAAAAAGATGTATGATCATTAATTCACCAAATTTCACATTCACAAGAAGGACACCTAAAGCAAAGATTGATGTGCAAAATAAATTTCCTAGACGTGTGTGGATAAGGAAATATGATTTAAGGTGTCATGGGGTTTATACTTCTTTTAGAGCATGTACTACTAACTCTGAGTATTGTGGTAATGGTTACTTCAAGCTTTTGATAGGTGATAAAGTAATATGCATTGGAGAATACCATATTCAGGGGGAATAAGACTCGTGGAGGATTTAGGGGGAGCGATTTGTAAAACTCAATGAATTGGAATGTGATTTACAAGGAGGTGTTGCATAGTTTCTAGATTTTTTGGCTTATTTTTGTCAAAAAGGGGGAGTAAGTAGTCTAGTAGGTTTGATTTGTGCGGGTTGACTTTACAAAAAGTATTGTGTTTTAGTTGCTATTATTAGTTTTGCCAAAACAATGCCAAAGGGGGAGATTGTTGGGATTTGTTTCCGGAGATTGTTGGGATTTGTTTTTCAATTTGTGTATTGATTCTAATAGTATTTGATTGGCATTATTTTGGGAATGTTTGGCTGGTTGATTGTGTTTGAAAATAGATGTGCAGCTGGCTAGCTTTTTATGGAAGGTTACTAAAAGATCTGGAAACTTATTTTAGTTTCTATTTTTGTAAGTCAACTATTGATTCAAAGATGAAAAATTGATTTGATTGATTCTTGATTGAGATTTCATAGCTGGATGATCTTCCTATGTCGCCTAAGAACGTGTCCAGGTTCGTTTATCAGTTTTGGAAAGATTTCAGAATGAAAGGAGATTGATTCGTCTGGTTTTGAGAAAGTTGGTCATGACAGCTATGTTGCAGTTATCGTTACAACAACAATCTGCAACAGATTTGGTTCAGCGAATTAATTGAAGATGTGTCAAGCTATTCACAGCTTGCTTATTTATTGAAAGTGTTCCTTAAGTCTTTGTATGCCTTTTGATGAACTTTTGCTGGGTTGTGAGACAGGGATGAGCACTTGTATTCAAAGAAATGATTTGAGTGTTTTTCAGGAGAAAAACTTAGTTGGAGGGATTCCAATGTTAAAAAGTCGAGGGGATCTCGCTGTTCAAGTCCATTGGGAAATTACAAGTTCATAGGCGTCTTCTTTGAGAGGGAGTCACATGTAGATTAAGTCTAATTGAATTGTAAAAGAGTTCTTAGTGGATTGTTCATCATCTAGGCATGGCCTCGCGGAGTAGGGTGTTACCGAACCGCGATACTATTTCTCTCGTGTTCTTTTATTTTATGTTTCTGCATTATTCATATTGTCTTATAAAGTATTAAAAGACTCAAACCGGTACCAACACAAATGAAATTCATCGTTAGAATCACCGTCGAAAAGCATATGGCTAACCAATAACGAGCTAGAACTATTGACGATATACATTGTTGATAAATAGAGTTTAGAATGATTAAACATGAGACCGAGGTGATCTTATTTATAGAGGCTGAAATATGATCATTGAAAATATAGCTGTTAGAACAAAATAGTTATTTATATTTTAAATTTAATAAATATTAAAATAGTCCATATTTTGTTAAAATAAGGAATATGAATGAAGTGAATATTGTTAGATTTTAATTAGAATTTAACTAAAATTTAGAGAGTCCTCTAAAAATTAAAACTACTATTTTATTGTATTTGAAACTTCAACAAGGTGAAGTACTAATGTAATTTTTTTTAAATGCAATAAAAGTTGAATTATTTTATGCATGTTAATGTCGGTTAAATGTAGATATATGCATGTATACATAGACATATATAATATTTTAGTATGCCATTTTTTAAGTAAAGTTGATGTTGTTTTTAATGGAGTAACTTTGATGTTGAGTGTTATTTTATTATGTTTTTATAAAATATTATATTTAGCAAAATGGTAATTGTCTTAATTATAATTTTCTATCCTTTTTATTTTCACTTTCAAATTCTAAAATCCAAAAATGAAAGTTCTTCTCCCTATCAATTATTAAAGAGGAAACTTTTGGTATATGTTTCTAGAACCCAGAATCATGATTCTTATTCAAACTAGTGTTTGTTTATAAACAATAAAAAGTGGTTCTGATTTGACACACTCAGAATCAATGTTTGATTTTGATAGTTCTGATTCAAGGTATGAACCCTGATATGATGTTTTAAACCAGAATCACTCATGATTTTAAAACCACTCCCCCCTTCCCCCTTAGTTTTGGGTGGTTCAAACTATTGATTCTGCTTCTAGTTTCAGAACTATGATTTGGACTCAAAATTATGAATCATAGTTCTGGTTTCAAAATAAAAACTAAAAATTACTCTGATTTGAATCCTTATATCAAACAAAATCTTTTTCTATCCTTTAATTTGTCTTTCCCTTTTATTTTATTTTTCATTCTTACCTAACAAAGTGCAAAAGTGAACATCAGATGGGACAAAAGTGAAAATAACATGTTGATTTTATAAACACTCCCAAACTTTAAGAAAGGTTTATTTCACTTCATGAACTATGTAAAACCATTTAAAAGACCCCTTTTGTATATATATTGCTAATAAAATGACGATGTAACACTATTTATAATTCCACAAAATACTCCATAAATTAATAATTTTAAGTCAATTTGTCCCCGAACTATTGATTTTGTGTAACCTTATTGATGTGTGACCAAGTAGAAATTAGAGAATAAAGTGAGAATTTAAATAAAGGAAGAGAGAATTGAGAGAGTACCTAAATTAAGATAGATAAGATGAATTATGAGAGAGATAAAATAGAATAGATAGATAGAAACATAATGAGAAGAACTCAATAGAGATATAAACTAAAAACACACATCATGTTCATTTCACAATACGAATAACAATGTTTTCTCTCATAAAAATTTAAATTCATTTTTTTTATTATAATGTTTTTCAATTTTTTTTATTATAATGTTTTTTCTCATATAAAATTTACTTTTAAACTAAAATTCTCAATTTGAATCGTGAAAAGAATATGCCGTCGATATAAATTGTCAATCATCAAAAGCCTAGATAAGAATTTTAATTACTAATATCTAACTTAACTAATTCAAAAATAATCATACGAGATAAATATGATCTTAATTTAAAATTACATCTTAAAAATAATTATAAAATTCAAATTAAAAAAATCCTAATCTTCATCATCAGTAACACTAGATTTTCTTTTAAATTTAGGGCACAAGTATAATAATTCTAAAAGTATTTTGAAGGATTTTATATTTTTTAAAGAGTGAAATATAAATCATTTTTAAAATTTGAGTAACATGTTAATCAAGATACATAGTTCGCATTCATGAAACAAATCCCAAACAAGCTAAGCTTGACGATGACGATTTGCGGTCACGCAAAGTCGTCGGCGGAGCTTCCTCATGACAGCGATGGCCCAATTGGGCCCATGGAATCTCTCCACTTTGGCACAATTTCGGAAAATAATAATGAATCACAATAAGTAAAAAACGACATCCAATTGCAGTGATGAAGTGTCACATTCACACTCGTCCATCGCCGTAATTATCCACGTGTCCTCATTTCCTCCGCTGGCATACCCTCACCCAATCCGAACCCAGCGTCATCAACAACGTCCCACGGTCACGTGGGCCCCTCCCAAAACGCACGTGCCGCCAAAACGCCCACCAATTCTTACCGAGTCGCCTCCGAGTCATTGAGTCAGCCCCTCCGAGTCTGGCGAAAAACACCACCGAAGTTCTCGGATGATCCGAAACAGAAACCTTTTTAGAGAGAGAAAGTCGGCTTCTTAGAGAGAGAAAGTGAAAGTGAGAGAGAGAGAGAGAGAGAGAGATCCGTTAAAGAAGCGTTGTAGCGTACGATCAGCTCTCCTCCACATTCTCTTCTTCTTTATCTATTTTTGATTGACTATGTTTATCCTATCCACATTCTCCTCCGCCATTGCCACTGCCACTGCCGTAGCTTCTCCTAGGGTTTCCTTCGCTTCTCTCTCTTCTTCTTCCAAGGTTTTGGCCGTCTCGGTCAGGTTGGGCGGGGCGAGAAGGTTCGCTTGTCCTTGTTTCTTTGCCATGGCGGAGCTCGTCAAGGACAAGGAGGCGGCGTCGTCGGCGGCTGCTGAGAGTGGCGGCGGCGTCTCGGCTTTGGCATCGGGCTCCGGCGCCGAGAGGAAGGAGCCTAAGCGTTCTCGCGCGTTTCTCAATGCCAGCTCCGAAGAAGGTAGGCTTTGCTTTGTGTTTGGTTTGTGAGAAAATAATGCGGGATGGAAAATGAGAAATTGTTGCGTTGCGTTGTGTTTTGGATTGAGATTGTGCTTTTTAAATGCTTTGCTTTTTATTTATTTTTACTTTTTTATTTCCTCCTCTCTCGTGCGTTCTTTTGGTCCTCTTTTTGTGCGTGATTAAGAAAACAATGGAAAACATAATCAAATTTGAATGTACGAAGCAAATGAAGGTGTTTGATTGTTCTGAATTACTCGAAGGTTCATAATTTTTTTTTATTCATTGATTACTTGGCACTGGTGCATAAATAATGCCAATAATTTTATCACGAGTTTAGCGAGTGCGATTAATTGATAATCAAAGAATATGTAGAATCTAATCATATAAGACATTGTTTATTTGGAAAGATTGGAATTTTAGTAGATTGTTGTCACCTGAAGCATAAATGACAGTTGAATCAGTACATGGTTAACACACTTCTTCACTCCCTTATTGTATAATAATAATCTCAAGCAAGTGTTCTAAAAATGGTGCCAGTTGAATCAGTGCATCAGATGGTAGGCTTGTTCATATATCCAATTTTGGTGTTACGCGGATTCAATTATGGCAATAAATATTGGTAATCTTGTTTGTTTTTGTAGTTTGGATTATGAGGCGTGTTATTTTTGTTCATAAAACATGTACGTTGTGCTTTTGAAAAGGAAATTCTATACATGTTTTCACCACTTTGTTTGGTCCCAAGAAGATTTAAACTGATTATAGCAGTACAATGTTCACTAACATTCACCACTTTATGTGCTTATGGTGATACTTTTGTGTTTCACCACATTAGAGTAGCATTCAACTTGTCTAGAAATCAATTATCTTAAGCTGTGAATACACTGCTTTTAACTGACTCAACTATCTCTACAAAGTCTGAAACTTTTCACAAATATGAGTTTTCTAGTTCTAATTTTTTTAGTAAACTTTTTAGTTATAGGTTCTAGTGTTTCCTTGTTCTCTGTTTCTTCTTTCATAAACGCCTTGCTTCTTATTAGAAAAAGAAAAGAAAAGAAAAGAAAATTTTGTTTATTATGTTCTAATGCACTTTTTTCTTTTCCTGCATGGGGAACTATGACTAGATGACTTACTAGCTTCTTTG
This sequence comes from Morus notabilis, assembly GCF_000414095.1. Classification (NCBI taxonomy): domain Eukaryota; kingdom Viridiplantae; phylum Streptophyta; class Magnoliopsida; order Rosales; family Moraceae; genus Morus; species Morus notabilis. The sequence goes on along the minus strand of NW_010367156.1, from coordinate 50,887 downwards.
GAATCAATCTCTGAAACTTTCCTGAAGGTCATAGTTGAATGTCTTCTTTGAAAGGAATTGGTTATTTGCAAAAAGTTGATTATGAGTCTATTCTTTCATGTCACAAGTTCTTGATTAGTCATAATTTTGGTAATTTGTTTCCTTGCATTTTCTTTATATTTCAACTGAGTCCTTCAAATTAAGAGTTTCATTCTCAATTTAGGACATTTGAAGAAAGGTAATGCGACTAAAGAATAGAACCTAGCATGAGCTTTATCCTGACACAATATCTCATTTGCTTTACGTTTGTCCTAGGTTGACATATAGAGAGATAATAAATCTTATTGCAGCATGCTCTCTCTATTGAAGTATCAGAATTTAAATGCAAACAAACAAATGAGACATCTAGGGCAATAGAATTTTCTTTCCTTCTTCTTTGTTGAAAGTTAGGTGGGGAAGATGGTGTAAAATATCTTAAATGTTTGAGGACATGAAAACATGAATTAGAAAACACTCATGGATGTTTCATCGATCTCTTTCTAATTCTTTTTTTTTTTTTAAATAAAAGAAATAAAAACAATAGCTTAAGCTTTGATCCACTTACTTGGCAAAAAAGGGGGAAAAAATAAAACAAGAAAAGATTGTCTTGGATAGAAGTTCCATAAACTTAAGCATTCACTCTAAATTGATTTTAACATGAATGGAGCTGCTATCAGAACCAGCTTGTGAAACTAAAATTCTTTTGTGGTTCAATTATTATTATTATTTTTTAGTTTCGTTCCTAATTATGTTATTGAACTTCAATATTCTTGTTTTTTCCCCCTCATTTTAACAGATTGGTTTTCAAGATGTTTATCGTACAGCTAAGGTGTTAACTTTGGAAAATGCATAAAGATGAAATTTTAAAAATAAATCATGCAGCTTCTATGAACACATATTTAAAGTACATAATAAAAATTGTCACTTGGACAACTTATTTATTTCTAATAATCTTTTCCAACTTATAATGGGCTTTTTAGTTTCAATTTTTTGATTTTGGTTGAAAATCATGTGCAGAGCTACTGGCTGGAATCAGAAAGGAAAAAGAAGCAGGACGGCTTCCTCCAAATGTTGCTTCTGGAATGGAAGAATTGTATCACAATTATAAAAATGCTGTAAATATTTACTGTCAACTCATCTTTTACTCAAAAATATCAAGATATATTCTTAACAGTTATATTATTCATATATCTGATCATGTTTGACATGTCGCTATTACTCTGGTAAGTATATTAGGTATGTTCTTTGTTTGTAAATCTAACACATAAAAGGTTTATTGTAGGTTTAGGATGCGTTTTTCGCTTATAATGTGCTTATATTTTTCTCTGTTTTCCGATATGTATAAACTCTGTTTCTCTTTTTTGATTCACATGGTCTCATGTTGGCAGATTTTTCAAAGTGGAAATTCCAAAGCCGATGATATTGTATTGTCAAATATGGCTGCTGCACTGGATCGCATATTCTTTGAAGTAGAGGTAACATTGAGCTTTGTATGCTTTATATAATGTCGTTATACATGCAGCACAAAAGATGATTAAAATTGGCCATAGCCATGTTTGATATACATGCAGCCCACGATTGAATACAATCTTACATGTTATCTTCACGTTTCAGGACCCTTTTGTCTTCTCTCCACATCACAAAGCACTGCGAGAGCCTTTTGACTACTATATGTTTGGCCAAAATTATATTCGACCATTGATTGATTTCAGGTTAGTTAAAACTGTCAGAGACTTTTGTTTATCATCCAAAATAGAAAGTAAAAAAGAAACCGCAGAAGTTTTCATTTTCATCTAGTGTGAGACTTCATAGTTAATTGCCTTCTGTAAGAGAGAGAGAGAGTGGCCAAGTCTCCATTTTCATCTGGTGTGGGACGTCATAGTTAATTGCATTCTGTAGTTTCTCTTTCGTTGATAAAGTTCTTGATGTAGGGTCAAGATGAAAGATAGAATTTATAGAGGAGAATAGAACATAGATAGGGAAGAAAAAGCCACTAGAGAGATTCTAGAGAGAACATTAACTCAAGAGAGGAAAACCACTGATTCTATATTCATTAACCATTCTCTAAATTGAAATTACAATGCTACTATGTTTACAGGATTACCAAATAACAAAATAGGAAACTAAATCAACATGAAATATGGAAACTCGGTAGTGGGAAACTAACCTTACCTCTAAAGTAGCATAAATTCCTAATTAAGCAAAATAGGAAACTAGATCAAAATAAAATAAGGAAAGTTGGCTATGGGAAACTATGCTAATAACATAAATCCCTAATTAAATAGAAATTGAATGTTAAATATTAAAATTAACTAATATAAGATCCCCATCAATGACTGTTAACATTCTTATTCCTTGTTGTTCCAATTTCTTTTCCTTTCCTTTACGGATTATGCAATGGACCATTAATTATGAGAATGTTATCTGTGCTTGATGAGTTCTTGTCACTTCTTAATGAGATAATGTCAGTTCCTTCATGTTTTACTGTTTTCCTAAACTAAAGATTGACCAACTTTAATGCAGAAACTCATATGTTGGCAATATTTCCATTTTCAATGAAATGGAAGAGAAGCTTCAGCAGGTATCTATTCTCGCAACCAACTTCTACTTTCCTTATTTTTAAACGTGTTTGAAATGTGACTATTTTCTTACGTATATATGTGTAAATATATTTTGAAACCTTTATTTCACTAGTCTTTATATTTCTTACATAGCTTCCTTGAACAACTTACTTCTAGAGCTAATATATGTTTGCATCGTAGGAAGTAAAATCTGTTGAAACACATATTTAGGATAACGGGGTCAATGGGAAGGCATGATAAGGTTGTGAGAAGACACTGTTATTAGTTGAACTATAGCATATATGACTAAGAAAGCTTTGAACAATATGTGCATCCACATTTGTTGATTGGTCCAATTCTATCAATGCATTCTTGGCATAGGCTATGAACTTTCGAACCACATTTCTTCTTTTTTGTAATTGTATTTAGAGCACACTTAATCTGTATGGAACTGGATTAAAGATGTCACCTCCAAGCTGAACTAGGAAGAGTTTGGAATTGCAACGCTTCCTCCTGTTTGTTGTCTCAATTATGGCTTCCTCTTAATTGTTTGAGATTTGGTCGGTAAGACCTAGATGTTTCTGTGTTTTGCAACATGCAGATGCCATGTTCTTTTGTTGCGTTTAGCTGTTCCCCACTGTACCAATGCGTGATCATGTGGTCAGTAAGATCATAAGAAAAATAGAAATGCTCATCTGTGTTTCGTAAAGAAGAAATAAACACTCAAAGGTGACTTCGCGATATGGTTGTTATATTCTACTACTGATTGCAGGGTCACAACATTGTTTTGATCTCAAACCACCAAACTGAAGCAGATCCAGCTGTCATTGCCTTGTTGCTTGAAGCAACAAATCCTCATCTTGCTGAGAACATGGTGAGCTATTTTTTGCTTTTTTTGCTCTCTCTTTCTTTCTTTTTTTTTTTTCGGGTATATCATAACCAATGTCCTTTTCTCTTCCTCTAGAAACCTGCACTTGACCAAAGTTTTGGTTTTGTTCTGCAGATATATATTGCGGGAGATAGGGTTTTAACAGATCCTCTTTGCAAGCCCTTCAGCATGGGAAGGTGCTTCTGAAGTTTTGAAATATGCTTAATGCTGATTTCTCTCATACGCTCTCTAATTGTTTGGATAAAGCTTTTCTGTTATGTTTTCCCAGGAATCTTATCTGTGTGTACTCAAAAAAGCACATGTTCGATGTTCCTGAGTTTGTTGAGATGAAAAGAAGAGCAAATACACGAAGCTTGAAAGAAATGGCTGTGCTTTTGAGGTAACTCCAACTGTTCTATTTTTTTGTATCTAATCAAAGACTCGGTGTGACATACCTGAGTATAGAATCTGCTGTCGTTGAAGGCTGTTCTTATTTGTTTCACTATGGGTGCTCCTGGAAATCATGCTCCTTGTGTAAATCTGCTTTACGAGAATGAACATCGTACACCCTATTTTTTTTATTTCTCTTTTATCTTCTCTTATTTTTCCACCTTTCTATGAATGTTTGAAACTTAATGTAATGTAATCATTTGACCAATTGGTGAAATCACGCTGAAAAAGGGGAATTTCCTCCCAGCTTTTTTCTATCCCCACCACTAATGTTTATGCTCAATCAACTGTGGTCCTTGTATTTTATGATGATTGACGGTCAAAAATCATCATATCACATGTGGATAGTATTGAAACGGGGGAAATTCATTTCTTGAAGCTCTATAAGAAACATGAAGGTACAATGGAGGGGAAAGGAAAAGTGGAGAAAAAATTATGTACATGCGCTAGTTTTTAGAGGCTACCAGAGTTGAGCTGGGGAGTCTGTCTTGTGTAGAGACGAAAATGCTTGTACCTAACATTTTCAGCTTCTTAAATATGAATAAATAGATAACATTTTTATCTGTGGAGAAAGGAAACGACTTGGAGTTTTCAAAGTTGTATCTAATGCACATATAGAGAAAGGAACTGACGGATTAATACTGTAACAAAATCTGTGATTTTCAGAGACCTGATAGTCGGGTTTAATAATTGAATTGGTTATTTAACGTCTGCATTATGTATGCTTTTGATTTGTCATTGATATGGGTTCATTTAATTGAACAAATTTGAGTGCAGGGGTGGGTCACAAATTATATGGATTGCACCAAGTGGTGGTAGAGACCGGCCAGATCCTGTGACAGAAGAATGGTATCCAGTAAGATTTTCTCCTCCACTTCATTAGAGTAAAAGATTATAGTTGTGATTTGAACCCGCATACTGTTGTTCAAACTTTTTTTTTTTCCAAAATATCCGGGGTCCTGTGATTTATTTTTCAGTTTGAACTCACCCGGTCAGATAGCAAACCACTCGATGATTTTGGCGTTTCTAGTGATCATTTTGAATCTCCAGTAATCGTTTTGTTAGGTTGTTTTCGATTCTTGTTTTTAATGTTGGACCAAGGGAAGAGAAAGAAGATAGTCGGAGAAAGAGAAGTAAAAGAAAAGAGAGAGAGAAAAAAAAATAAGGGAGGGAATAACAGAATATATGACAATTATTTGTTGAAGCTGAAATGTTTAGGATTATAGACAGGCTGTTCTAATCCAACTCTTATTTGTAGTTTATGCATTCCATAAGTTGTTATATGAAGGGGTAAGGTTGTGGAAAGAACATAGGACTAGGATACAGAGCAATAAGGGTTTCAAAAGAATCCTTGTTCGTCATCACGGATAAATCTCGTGTAAAAAGACGTGATTATGCCTTTTAAGACGTACAAAACACTGACGAGAGTTGAGAAAATGAGAAGCGGGGAAGAAAGGAAGATACTTTGGACCTCTTACCCAATTCCATTTGGTCCTTCATACACGAGGTTTTAAAATTTTCTTTTGAAGGAAATACATTGGGAAATATTTTAGTCCTTGTTGTTTCTTAGAGCCAGTTTGGTAGTGCTGTAGATTTTGAAAAAATTACATTTAGCTATACTGAAGGAAAAATAACTTTTATAAAAAGCAGTTGAGTGTTTGGTAAACTATAATTATACAAGTGTTGCTGGTTCCAAAAGCAGTGTAATAGTGTTTGGTAAATTGTGAGGTTTAATTGATGTGGGTAGTTAAGATGACCGTAATTAATAATATTAAATTAATATATAAAGTAATTAATAATTGATAATTATTTAGTAAATAAAAATTAATATATTAATAAAATTAGTAATTAATTATAAGTAATTACTATGTTAGTAATGCACTCATATTTATTAGATTATATGTAATTAATTAGTGTATTAAGAAAAATAATTTGTATATACATAACTTATTAATATTGGTAATTATTCTTTTTACAATGATTAATTACTAATTAACAATTATTAATTATTATTGAGTAATATATTACATATTGATAATTATAATTTAATATTAATTATTAGTCGAGTAACTACTATTTATTTTTTATTTACTAACTGTTACTAGTTAATAGATTATAATTAACATAATATATGATTGATATATTAATAATTATTTATTTATTTAATAACCTATTATTACTTGTCTTATTGTTAATATGTTATATACTTAATTTTTAGCAATTAATCTTTAACTAAATAAATAATTACTATATTATTTATTATTTTATTAACAAAATTAAAAACACAATTTAAAACACATTATTTTATTAACATAATTTTGACAATTACTATTTATTTATTAGTTATTAAGTATATCTATTTATTAATTATTAATTAATATATAATATAATTAGTAATTAATTATTAATTATTTAATATAACTTTGTTGATAATCATTAATTATACTATGTTGATTCCCGCACAATCTAGAAGCCAAAGTTGTCTTTGGGCTGTTTCTGATTTTGGCGGTAAATTTTTCAAAAATTCTTTAAAAATCACTTTTTATGGTTTTTACCAAACACCATTATCAGCTTCTAATGGCTAGAAAAGTGATTTTGGGCGCCAAGAAGCACTACCAAACGCACCCTTAGTTTTGGCAGAATGTCATTGTAGTTTTCATTTGTACTTGTTTGCATTATGTGCGTTTTTATTTGTTATACACCGCTGCTTCCATAAAAGTTAAACATGTTTGTTTTCATAATGCAATTGAAATACATTTATACTGATATAAGGGCGTTTAGGCACCCTTCGATGCTTCTTCCGTGGACAATATGAGAAGGCTTGCAGAACATTCTGGTGCTCCAGGGCACATATATCCCTTAGCATTACTGTGTTATGATATCATGCCCCCTCCAAGACAGGCATGTTGTTTCTTTAACTTGGTTTCTTGTGGAATACTAGATTTCTTGCCTCTTCCCTGACTTTTTTTTCTTTATTTTTTTTTCCAGGTAGAAAAGGAAATTGGAGAGAAAAGAATTATCTCCTTCCATGGAGCTGGTTTATCAGTAGCACCAGCAATCAGCTTCTCAAATTTTGCTGATTCCTCTGAAATATCTGAGGAGGTTGGTTTAACTGATGCTTCTGTGTGTGTGTGTGTGTGTGTGTGTGTGTGTGTGGCTGGAAGATTGTCTTTTACTCTCCTGGTTTAGATGTAGTGCTTCTTATATAATGCTTTTGAAGTCTCTGTTTTGGAAAGTTCTCATCTGATGTAGGTTTTTGTGAAGAAAAGCTCATTTAAAAATGTGGCATGATTTAGTTTGCATTATGGATGATTGGTTCATTCAAATTGATATCCATCACTATTTTGGTTGACCTTGTTGCATGGGTTATCCTCAACAGTTGCGGTTTATTCAATAAAGTTTTTTTAAAGAATGAGTAGTCTATTTCTAACCAAAAACAACAAAAAGGACGGAGAGCAAGTGAGATAGATTGATAGACTTGTGATTTTTACTTTTTGGCCGCCTCATCAAATTAGCTAGCACATCATGTGTCAACTTATTTCTTGTTGGTGGTGGGGTTTTGGATGTGTGAATGGGATAATGATTCAACTATAGTTACTATAGTGCGGTTCAATATAAAAGATAAGCTAATGCTGGCTTACAAGAATATTGGTTTTTGTGATGTCATCGACTTGTCTCTCTGAAGGCTAATCTTTATACAACATTTTCCCGCATTGAAAATACAACCATGTGCAAGTTTCTTAGTAATAATCCATAAAACCTCCATAGCTATGAGGTCCTTTTTTAAGAAAATGAAGTTGAATTCTTCCAGACATCCAAATAGGTCCTGTAACGTGGGTGCACTGAGTACCATGTCCATAAAATAAAATGCTTCGATTTATGCTCTTGATTTCTTACAACTGAAAAGGTCTTAGTGAGGATGATGTCAGTGAAAAAGGATCATCCATTAGCAATGGTGGAGCTACGTTAATGTGACTGGGGGATGTTTGTTAAGTTTTGATTTTGATCCCATTTTATAAGAAAAATTATAATTGTGCCCCCAATCAATAATTTAATTATATTACTATGTCATCATTCAATAGAAGATTACCTTTTTTTTTTTTTATCCTAGTGCCCCATCTGAAAAATCTTCTGGCTTCGTCACTATCCATTAGTAGTATGATGTAAGGCGGTAAGCCTGTAACATCAGTGATCAATCAGGTGTATGTTATCATGTCCATAGTTTCTTATTTATTGTATTGGCATGGAACTAAGCTCCCTTGAAATGCTGAGATTGATAGACAAGAAATTGCCATTGCTTGATACGTAATTGGTACTTAGTTTTCCTATCCTGCTAATATAAGAGCTTTGTGAACTTGTATGATATCTGTCGTGTTCTCTTGATGTTGCGCCTTTCCTCTAGAAGGCTAAGCAGGCGTACACAGAGGCACTTTATGGGTCGGTAACCGAGCAATACAATGTGCTCAAATCCGCTGTGCATGGAAAACAAGGATTAGAGGCATCTTCTCCCACTGTCTCTTTGTCGCAACCGTGGACCTAGTCGATCTTTCTACCGAGTCTATCAAAATTCTTTAATGATCAGGTACTCTTTTAGCTGTTAATCATTGTAAATAAATCCAGAAAAACATTTAGTGCTTCCTCGGTTTCTCCTAAACCATAAAGAGGGTCTTAATGAGTTAGAAATATGTAGCATGTTAATATTATGGATCAAGATAACTGCCCCTGAATGTATTTGGTAGATAGAACTTTCCTTGTTTAAATTCACATGATGAATCTAGATTCTTCTGTTTTGAGGATTAATTGCCTGTTGCACATTATACATTTTTCCCATAAATCGTAGATGATTTTTTTTTTTCCCTCCTAATGTGAAGACCAAAAGAGAAGGATGAATCAAGATTCGTCTCTTAAAGAGTATTTTGTTTTAGTGTCGAGGGCATTTTCTCATTCCCAAGCCTTATTGAAATTTAATTCTATTTTTTTTTTTCAAATGGGATTATTATCTTATTTGGCTTAATTTCTTGCAGACTAGGCCCTTTTTTCTTTTGACATATTCTCATAGCTTCTTGACCATAAGACCGCGAAATGGTCGGTCCTTCAGTGCCAGAATGCTCTTTGAGAAGAAGCCCTATTACCTCTAAAACTCCCTCCACAGATGACTCTATTAGCTCACCTGTGAATATGCTTATGCAGAGCTGAAATCTTCAGAAACTCTGAGCTCTTGGAAGCTTTAGCCTTGGGTATTTTCTAGTGTACAGCTGGAGCACAAGAAAAGCAAATTTGCAATGTATATTTTTACTCGATTTCTAAGTTAGAACTTGGATCTTATAATATTAAGTTCAACTGTATTATTTCATTTATTTTAAATGAGTTCTTAAGCTCTCATCTCAGAAACCATTTTATAGAGTAACAATGTCTGAGCATTTCCGTTTTCCACCGATGGCCAAAATACCGTTTGCTACGCCGATCAGATTGTTTCAAACATCGTACTAGACGTCGAACTTTTTTTTCGCCATTTAAACTTTAGTTTGTCTAAATTAGAACAAAACTTTCACTTGATTGAATATGAAAACTTGGGCCGTGTTTAGAATTGATTCCGTTTTTGTTTTTTACGTTTTTTGAAAAAGAAAAAATGAAAACGTTTTTAAAACAGCATTTGGCGCAATAAAGACAAAAAATAAAAATGAAAACGATTTTTTAGTTTAATGTAAAATGAGAGAAATAAAAAATGATTTTTAGTCATTTTTCATTTTGTCCTCTCTTGAGTACAGAGAGAGACATTAATAAGTTTTTTTATATTAAAAATAATCTTTTGATAAAATTACTAAACGTATTTTTAAAAATAATTTTTATCTGAGATTAAAAACGTAGTTATTTTTATTTTCATATAAAAAATAAAATTATTTTTAAACGAGTTCTAAACGCGCCATATGTCTGCGCCATAAAATTCTAGCAACTTTAATTGCATAATTTTTGTTTGTTTTGGAATAATCTTTAGAACCTCCGGAACCAGCTAAAAAAAAAAAAAAAAAGAAAGAGGAAAGGTTACTTCGTTTTGGGTTGGGTTTCCTTATATGTGGTCGTTGAGTTCAGAGGTAATGATTTACTGTTTGGAATGTCTCCTGAATTAGTGCAAAGGAAAATTATAAGACAGGTAGTTGAGATAATTGGTCTTTATTGTAAGTAGTAAAGGTATTACCGTATTTTGCTTGAGGAAAATGCTTGGTGGGTGAATCAAGTTAATTTGAGGGCATCTCTAACACAGTAACGAAGAACCACATCCTTTTAATTTGACAAAACTGCAGATGCAAGAATCTGAAAAGTTTTAGAGGTACAATGTTCGTGTTTGTTTGCAAGAGTTTCTGCACTGTACCATAGCAAACCCTTTTTTTTTTTTTTTTTTTTTCAGAATTCATCATCCCACTATTTATTAAAAAAATATATTTCAGTAGAATGTGAAAAATATTCTGTCAGAAAAAAAAATTTATAGTAAAAAATAGCATAAATGATAAATTTAAAATGATGATGGAAATAAAAAGTGTTATTTTTAAAAAAAAGAGATAAATACTCTTTATAGTGTATGGATTTAAATTTTTATTTTTTATTCTTTATTAATATTCTTTATAGTTAAATAACTATATTAGTAAAAAAAATATTAATTAAAAATAAATGATAAAAATCTAAACGCATATACTTTAAAAATAAATACAATAATTCTCTTTTTTTTTTTTTTGTTGACATTCTTAAAAATTGGCCCACCGTAAAATCCTTCAAAAAGTTGTGTTTTGAAATAGTAAAAATAACTTGCTTTTTTTTTCCTGCTAATACAACGATAACTTGATGTTTTGAAAATTATAAATTGTGAAACTACCTTTAGTTTGCAATGTAAAAACATAAAGTAAAAGAAAATTTAAGTTTGGTTTGAATTGTATTTAATAGCATTTTAGGAAGCTGATTTGGAAAAAAGAGAAAAAAAAATATAAAAAAAAAAAACTGTTTTCTGATTTCATATTTCCAACCTAGTATCCCAAGAAAAGAAATTGAGCTAGAAAGTTGGACTACAAAACAGTTTGTTTCTTGATCTACTTCATTTTTTTTTAATTAAAATCTCAGAATACATGTCTCTCTCTCTGGCCGTTGAAGAAAACCTTGACGCTGTTGTCAATCCTACGATGTTCATTACCAATTATACCGTGGAATGAAAGTGCGCCTCACGTGGCTAAACTGTGCATGGCAGCATGTGATCTAATTCTTCAAATACATCCACATATACATGCACATATATATACACACACATATGTAGATATATATATATATACATACACTAACCCCCCACACGTACTACTGACACATTAATCTGCTGCAACTTTGCTTGTGTCTCTTCTTTTTTATGTTTGTTTCATGTGTGAGGGGAAGATCACGGGCACTTTCCCCACCGCAACTTTCAAAGTATCAATGCATGTCACTCATTAAAAAAAAAAAAAAATGCCCATTTGAATACTTTTTTGGCTTGTTTTTACGTAATTTGCTTTTTCATCGGTAACAAAGAAGTGCAACCCAAGAGAGAGACAAAATCACAATATTTTAAATTATAATGTAAGGAAATATTATAGTTTAACTAAAAACTCTAGCCCCGACGCACGGCTGATGAGGTTCCAAATCAATCAAGGGCATGGGGTTTGTTTTGTGTACATGAACTTATTTGATTAATGTTGTAAATGTTGCATGCACGATGTTTTGGAATCATCTCACATTCTCATGTTCTCTCTCTCTCTCTCTCTCTCTCTCTCTCTCTATATATATATAAAGATTAGAACATATATCGATAATGATGATTATAATAATACACTAGTATCGAATAACCGTATCATAAAGAGGAGGCTCCGTGGATTCTCTGCAATTGCTTATTTGCTTCAAAATTAGCTTTTGCTTACATGTCTTTATCTTTTTCAATTGGAGCAAAAAAAAAACAAAAAAAAAAAAGATATATAAATAGATTTGGCTGATCTTGTGCATATTTCCTAAAATGAAGTGAAATTAAAAGGAAAAAAAAAATAGTTGGAGGACACTTTTCTTCATTTATTTGCTTGGGAAATAGTTCCTTAATTGAGAGGTATTTTGTCATGAGTAGTCCAATTATATATCCATCTCTGCGTCTTTATTCAAAGATATATTCTATTTGTCTTGTTTGTATGGTTATTCCATGACAACAATGTATACCTTTAAACCCCCCACAAAAAACAAAAAGAAACTTAATATGCGTTTGCTTAAAAGAATAATGATGTGATGGGAATAGGAGTAAGAATAGAATGACACTAGAATAGGAGTTAAATTAGTGATGGAGTACAAATTAATATTAGAATTCCATTGACTACAAATTAATATTAAAAATCCCTATTAAGTTATTTGAAAAAAAAAAAAAAAAACTTTCCTCCTTTGCATGGCGGTGCATATCACTATCGAATCATTTTTTTTTTTTTTTGGTTAAAACACTATCATGTTATATATTAAGTTGAGTAGCCACCTTCAGTTTTACATTCCGGCTCTTAAACTAATTATTGTTTCTCAGCCAAAATAGGCTCAAAACATTCATACATTACAACCTTGTGTAATGAGTTCGATATGATCCAACAGCGTTCAATTTCCTTGGACTTATCGGATAATGCTCTGATAGGATTACTCTATCGGCAAATGCAATTTTTTTAATAATAGTCAAAGGTTTTGCAAATTTCCATTAAATTATAACACTATTTAATGTAATATGATTTGAATGATGCCCATATAATATTTCTTTTAATTCTATTACCAAATTCTCAGTTTTTTCTTTTTATTATTATTTTGATAAAAGGTTAGCTTGAATTTTCAAAATCACATTTCTCATCTCTATATACAGTTGCTTTTGTTTTATGGATAAAGACATACTTAGATGTCCAATTTCTTTTCCCAAATCCTCAACTCCTTGAAAAATGAAGCTAGGCTTCCCATTGCCACAAGTGGCAACCAACCATAGAAGGATGACAAAGTAGGACCCCAAATGCAGTCCCAAATCTCCAAAATCTCAAGAGTGAAAAAAACATTATTTTGGCAAGTTATATCCAATTATATGATGGTCCCCATGGCAATTTTTTTTTTTTTTTTTTTTCTATAGTCAAGTTAGAAATCAAAAGAGTAAGGTGACCTGTACCCTTGCTCAGCTCAACTATCACCCATCAACTCAGATAGAGGCTCACTTATTGATGTAACAATGGCATGTGAGACTCCACGTCCCTAACCCAACTGGCCCTTGCTTATTCGTTACTAGTTTTGTGGTGAATTTTTCATTTTTCTTAGAGAGACTTGTAGTGGGTTTTCTTTTTGCAGAATAAATTACAAATAATAATAATAATAAGGTCACTGCCACTGGTGACTCATCCCCTTCTTTTATAACGGAAATCGGAATTACTGATAGAGCGGAAAGGACACGAGTCAATTCTAATTCAAAAATGAGTTGAGTTTCACTCTTTTTAAATAACAAGTTTATAGTTTGGTCTCGTTCACTTCGCAAATTTAAATTTTTAATTTGAATTGAGATGTGACATTTTTTTAGAGCTTTTTACTATAGTAAAAAAAATTGATGTGACATTTTCTGAGAGCTTTTTACTGTAAAAACCTAAAACTAAAAACTCAAATCGGTGAAATGAACGAGGCCTTTATAATTCTTACCGATTCGAGTTTAGAATTTAAATTTTATTACGATAAAAAATTTTTAAAAACAGTTATATTTAACTTTTTTATTATAATAAAAAATTATTACATAAAATTACATTTCAACTCGAATTAAAAAATCGAATCAACAAACTAAACGGACCTTAAAAATCTTAAAATTAGGGTATAAAATATTGAATCATGAACCATTTTAGAGAGAAAAAAATTCTTCATATTGACGGTCCCTTCAACCCTTTTGTGTGCTTTGGTTTTCAGAGCTGGAGGCACCTTATGCACCTAGGGTTGAGTGGACTCATACGAAGCTATCATCCTACACTTTGGTGGGGGTGATTTGTATGGTTTTTTATAGTCAGATAATTGATTTTGAAGTTCTGAGAATGACATCAAATCAGTGGAATATGTAGTTCAAGAACACACCCCAAAAGAGGGAATGTGGATTAAGTGTATGTTATCCAATGAAGAAAAACCAACAAAGATTATTCCTATCTAGTTTGGGTTCACTTTTGATTATGAGCTCTTTATGATAAAATAGCTTATCCAAATATTCTTTAAATTGGTTTCATACTTTGGGATCTCACTGATTTTAGAATTAAGTTCGCAAAAGGATATTAATATATACTTTGGATAAGACTAACAAGATAATTCTACAAAGGAGATGCTAGATTATTACATTAGACAATTAAGTATTAACCCAATATACCTTTTGGACAACTAAGTATTAACCCAATATACCGTAAAGGCAACATTCAGCTAGCAAATACCTTTTGGACAACTGAAGCAAAGCAATATTTGTAGGGTTCTAAGCAGTATTTATAATTTTCCTACGAAGAAAAAAACGTGTAGCTTTTTTTTTTTTTTTTTTAAACAAAAGAATAATAATTTAAATCAAGACAATACAAACACTAATACTGACTCATATAACCTTAAACTATAAAAAAAAAAAAAACCATAATTCAAATAATAATTAGTTTCACCAGTAAATCTAAATGAAACACTCAAAGACGAATAAATACACACCGAATTTCAAATTAGACACTCAAACAAGTACACTATGGAGCATAAATGTGTAACTTTTGCTGCTAAAGAGTGATGATATACAACTTCAATGCACTATCTGCAGCAGCGTTGGAAATGAGTCAAATGACTGTTAGAGAGCCTTTGGGCAATTGAGTAATTAGCCTCACTAGAATATCCTACTCAACGATGAACACACTTCTTTTGACAATTATTGAAGATGAGAAATGCAAAGTCAAACATACTTTGGTTATGGCATGTTTAGCTGAAAAACTATTCTTTACATTTAATGATGTGCATATAGTAGTGAGTAGCTTTTTCTTCATCATAACTTGGGTTGAACTTTAGCCAATGTTACTTTTACTAGGTGAGGAAAAGGCTATATTTATATATAGCTTAAGTTAAGAAAATATTCATAAAAAAAACACTCTCTTTAATTTCTTCATACGTACCACTCTTGAACTCTTTCACAATTTTGCTATATAAGAGCATTAACGCAGTTATAATTGGAAAAGAGTAAGGAAAAGTAACACCCACCAAATTAATTCAACCCCCATAGTTTGTAAGAACACCCAAGACTAATTTTCCTTCAGATTAGTCATGTGGCAAATTCACAGCCATATATTTTAATCTTAATTTTTTTTTTTTTTTTTTTTTTTTTTTTTTTTTTTTAAATTTAGAGATAGGAGATTCAAACTCTATATTTTTTAATAGAGATAGGTATTAAATTATTGTTAGATTATGTCTCTAATTATAAAGATATTCGTAATTTTAAACAATGCATGTAGTCCTCACTAGCTTTGTTTGAGTGAAAAAAGAAAACTTTAATCATTTGTAAGATTGGCAAAATATAACATGTTTGTTCAAATTAGTTTTATTTGTTTCTCATTTGATAAGATGCTACTATTTTTTTTAATTGATAATTAGGGGGGGCAAAGGGGATATCATCAAGTTGTTATTATTATTATTTTTTTTTATGCAACGCAGTATTAAATGTGTTCCCCTTCTAAATTCAAAACCGATATCTTTTTGTTCATGACCTAAGGTCATTGGTCTTAATAATTTAATGCAATTGTCTTATGCGAAAGAGAAAAATAAATTAATGAGTCATGACGGTGACATTCAAGTATTTGCACTCGGCAAATTTTTTTTAATAAACATAGAATCTTATTGAGAACAACAAATCATAATTACATGTCCACCTTCAAATAAAAATGATCACGCTAAATGGTAAAACCAAGGAAACAAATGAAGAAAACAAAGATATGTGACCCACACAACTATTCTGCCATCCTTGCTATTTGGTCATAGCTGATAATCGTCCAAAGTTTGATATTAATTTGCCATGCAATATTGAGTTATTTTTGCTTTAAAATGGTTAGAATCAAACGATTAATTGTCACTTTCTTTTTAGCATTTGCAAGCAGATACTTAATTATAAATTTCTTGTTTTTTTAAAACTAATATATCATAGAGATTCTAAAAATAATAATAATATATCGTAGAAAAAACACTACATAGTCCCTTTTTGGATGATAAATTTTAGAGGATTTTTCATATAAGATCTCAGAAATAAACTACTTCCAAAAGTAAAATCTAAATCAGAAATTGTTTTTCTATATAATTTTTCATTTTTATACCCAATATTAAAAAAATGTGCACCACTTAAACAAGGTTTTAAAAAAAAAAAACCTAAGTTTTATCAGCGAATTACTAGTACCTAAATGCATTTTTTTTTTCTTTTTGTTTTAAGAGCTTATCTAATAGGACCAGAAAAAATGAACTATCGATAATTTTTTATTTTCAACAGTTAAATCTGTATAAAAAATTATCTATTATGTATATTTTTTTAATCTGATGTAATTTTAACATAATTTAACGTTTAAAAATTGACATTGTAACGGTAAGATTAGCCTACTAAAAAAACTCCATTATGCATTTTAGTAACGAGTAATATAAGTTACGATTAAATGGGATTGGATGATGGAATCGTTTCCACTAGAATTGAGGATTAATATCGTTGAAGTTACTACTTACTAGCCTTTTTTTTATTTAGTTAAGGAAGAATAAGTATATATTATTATAAGGGAATGACTTTTTTCCCTTTTTTTTCCTAAGAAAATAACTTTGTGGTGACTAAAGGATGAGATAATTTACTGCGATTGGTAAACTCAGCGTTGCCTAGTAAATTTTAAAATATACTGAACAACAAAATTTAAAAATATGACTTTATTTTTTAAAAAATTCAAGTCACAACTCAAATTCTATTATTATAATATTTTCTATTATAAAATTCAAATTTTATTTTTTATTATAATATTTTTTTCTCACAAACTCAACTCAAATTAACTTAAGTTGTGAAACAAACACCATCGTAATCACGTCTTCCTTTTTGAACATGTATGGGATTTTGCACTCCTTTAGGGTGCAAGATTTAATGACCTTTTTCTGGTATGCCAATGAATATTTTCTCTAATATTCATAAAGCAAAACGCATGCATTATTGTTTCTTTTCCGGGTCAATAATGGTTTGCAAATAACATCATTATGCTCCTCTCAAAGCACAAATTAATCATGTAAATTCCACAAACAAGGAAATTGATGAATCTTAGAAGCCACGGTAGCTATCAAATTATCAATAAAAGAAAAACAAGAAAACAAAAAAAAAATCATTTCAAGAAAAGAAAAAGAAAAAGAAAATCACACAAACACCCTTTAATTTTTGTCAAAATTAGCGTCGTCCCTTGATTATACTAAGACCTCTAAAATGCAAATAATAATAATAATAATAATAATAATAATAATAATAATAATAATAATAATAATAATCTATAACAATATATAAAAATGTCAATGAGTTTCATTATTTTCAACCAAAGCGACATAGTTTTAATTGCAATTCACCCTTTATGAACAATATTTTCATTGTTCACTCTTTTTTTTTTGCTCTTAAGTTTTTAGTCGAAAACACATGAACAATAATAGTGTCACTACAGTTTCTTTTTTGCTCTCCAAAATTTTTTTCTCTTTCATATAGTCATTTTTTAATCTTTTTTTGGCTACTTTTTCTAAAATTTAATTTTTTTAATTTTAGTTTCGTTATGCGCTATTATATGCATTTAATAATAACACGATAATTAAAACTTAATACACAATAACAATATATAAAAATGTTAATAGGCTTCACTATTTTCAACCAAAACAATGTAGTTTTGGTTGAAAATCACCCTTTATGAACAATATTTTTCACTGTTCAATTTTTTCTTTGTTTTGCTCTTGATATTTTTCCCTTTTACTCTCCACGTGCATAGCACGTATTCTTCAACGCAACCGATCCCTTTCTATAGCTATAGCCAAACTTGATAGACATGTTTTGGTTAACTATTCAATTTTTGAGTAGTGTTAAGGACAAGTTTAAGTCCAATTATTTTGTACCAACTTATGTAATATAGACTAATTATTTTTTTTTATTGATAAATGTAGTTATTATTACTTGACGAGACAATCTTTAAACAATTATTAGGGTAACAACTCATTTATCACGTAAGTTGATATAATAAAATTAAGATTAGAGTTAGTGTCTCTAAGATGATTTTAATTATTTCATTTGAGAAGCATTCCTTAAATGAAAAATCCGTAGATAATAAATTAGTAGGAGGATTATTTGGTAGGCATAGTGTGAACCACAAGATTTTCATCAAGTTTGGTTAATCTATCTACTTAGCTATTCTTTTCTCCGCTAATCAGCCCACTTGATTATCTTTAAAACAAAAATTAATTATTGATAAATTAGATAATAATCAAGAGTGATTAATAAAACTCACTCATACCTTGCATTTTGAGATTAAAAAAAGTACATTTTAATATTTTGAACCGTATCACATTTATGTATTCACATTGTAATTTATGTTAAATATTTTTTTTTGCATCTTTTATATTATTATTTTTTTACCAAATTAGTATATCATACTGCCTATAAGACTAACTCCGTCACTACTGAATAAAAACCCCTAAAGATCCTAAATAAGCAGCACAAGTAGACAGCCTTATGAGCAGGCAAATTGAAGGATATTTTTCTTGTAATTTTGGTACATACATCACACCATTGAGACTTGAGGGGGTTTTTTTGTTGTAATTTTGAAGAACTTTAAGGGCATCACTATAATTCTAAGAAGAAACAAAAATGTAACAGATGTCAGCATCAGACAGCGAGTATTTTGTGTAATACTCAGAACAGAGAGTGCATAAAACTCCTCAAAACGGACAAAAAACAAATGAAAGCCTTTCGGAGAGAGAGAGAGAGAGAGAGGATGTAAAATGGGAAAATGAGATGCAAAAAAATATATTGAACAGTGATCTGCTTGGCTGTACAGTAGATTCTGACAAGCAATGAAGTCATGCACTTAAAAATTGCAACTCAACTCGTTTTTTTCCATTTTCCAACCCAAAAAAACTCTCTCTCTCTCTCCTCTTCTATATTTCTTTCTCTGTCTTGCCACCCTCAACACTCCACACTTCACTCTACACTGTACACTACACTACAGAAATCTCTCTCTCCGGGAACTCTGCAGCTATTCTTACGCCATTAAAGCTGACCTGACTTTACACAAATATAGCTAACCACCATTTTCCCTCTCTCTCTCTCTCTGTTTCTCTCTCTCTAAACCCACAAAGGGAAAAAAATAATAATAAGAAAACCATTCTCAACTTCAACGAAACTCTCTCTCTCTGTAAAAACCCCAAAACTCATTTATCAAAAAAAAAAAAAAAACTCTCTTCACATGCATTATTCAAGCTTTTTTCACGCTCAATGAGTTGGGGTGTGAATGTAAATATTAATATTATTATTGTTGTTGTTATTTTTAAAATATTATTATTATGGGGTGCACGTTCTCGGACCTAGCAGCTAAATTCGCCTTCTTTCCGCCGACGCCGGCGACTTACGCCGTCAAGAAGTGGGACGGCGAAGGCGGCGGCGGAGGAGACGGAAAGCTGACGGCGGTGACGGTATCGTCGTCGAGCTCCAAAATGACGGCGTCGTCGTCGTCGGTGCCGCTAGCGGACGACAACGCGTTGGACGTGCTGATGATAGAGACGAAACACGGGAACAAGATTGTCGCATTCTATCTGAAGAATCCGTACGCTCGCCTAACGTTGCTCTACTCCCATGGCAACGCCGCCGACCTCGGCCAGCTCTACGATCTCTTCCTCCAGCTCAAGGTCAATCTCAGGGTTAATCTCATGGGGTCAGTCTTTTCTTTTTTTTTTTTTCCGTAAAAAGTTAAAAAAATGCTCATTTTCGATGTTGGGGTTTTTTTTTTTTTTTTTTTTTATGGAATTTTGGATGTGGGTTTTTGGTTTTTGATTAGACAAAGATCAGATTTTTTTTTTTTTTTTTGCTGTACTTCTTTTGACGGTTTGTTTTGAAATGTGATTTATTGTCTTTATTTATGCGTAAATGGTCTATATAAGATCTGGGCAGATTTTACTTTTACTCTGGGTATATCGTAGTCGAATGATTCTCTCTCTCTCTCTCTCTCTTTTCTCTTTTTATTTATTGGATGGAATATTTTATTATTGAAATGGGAAAAAAAGGGGGAAAGATAAGAAGAAGAAGGTGGAACTTGAAAGGAATTACTAGTTTTCCCTCGTTGTTAGTTCTTACTAGTCCTTTTCCACCGTCCGTTTTGTCCATTTTCTTCCTTTTTCGCCTTCGTTTAAAGTAAATGGTAATTGTTTTTCACCAAAAAAAAAAAAAAACTGTATATGCAGCTTTACTGTTTTTCTTGGAGTTTTGTGCCTCTGGGGCTCCTCCATTTTCCTCCATCATTGTCCTTTTTTTTTTCTTTTCTTTTTCTTATTTATGGATTTCTATATGACGTTTGATTTCCATAGTTGGGTCCTTGAGATTTGTGCTTATCAAACTTTTTATTTTTATTTTTATTTCTTTTCAAAATTCCACGTTCTTCGTGTTTATTAGTACTCAGTTCAGTGTATCTAATGATTCTAATGGTGCTTAACCTTTGGTTAAACTGTGTGATCCTTTTTTGTTCCCTGGAATTTATTTATCTGTGTTTTTTTTTTATATAAATTTATTATGAATTTTATGATGCAGATATGACTATTCTGGTTATGGAGCCTCCACTGGCAAGGTATGCTACAACTCTATCATGTGAAGTCCATTTATTTATGCTTTTCTTTAAGTAATTTTGAACACATTTACTCATAGCACATTTATTCTCTTGACATTGACAAATTTGAAATGAGCTGCTTATAAAGTTCAATTGACACTTTACTTAAGCAGCATTCTCTAGAGTTAGTTACCATACTAATGGTCATTGCATTAGCAAATTTGGGCATCTTACGAGTTATTTTGGGACCATGGAACATTATGCAAGGTATTAGTAGCAGTTGTGTGTGATTGACCAGAATTTCGAGCTAATCTTCAGGGAGGGAACTTTTCTTTTGTTGAGGAGACAAGGCTTCTACTATTTTCGGGGGCGTGTTGGGGTTTAGATGTATTTATTAGGAGTCATGTTTCTTCTGAACAAGTCGATGGATTATTTGATAGCTTGTGATGAGATTTGGAGCTATATTCTCTAAAAATAAAGTAAAATTGGATACTCTCCTTGACTTCGCTATTGTTTTCTAGAAGAAGATTTAATTATCATAAGAGGTATATTTTTCATAGGGAGTACGATAGATGGGAATTAGATTTGCTATCTGCCACTTATTTTGTGAGCAAATCAATGCTCTATTGTTTATTCATTAATTTGGTACACCAGAAAAGTCGTTGGATTTGTTAATTTACTATTTGATTATGGCCGGAATGATACTTGTGGATGAGTAGCCATTCTGCGGAAGACTGGATTGCCTGCCACTTTTGAATTGTACACAATCTCCATCTGGATTTGTTTACAACAATTGTTGTAATATCTTTAATATCTTTTCATTGTCATGCATATTTCTTACCTTTTGTGGTAATACTATTGTCTTTATGAAACCCAGCCTAGTGAATCAAATACATACGCCGACATAGAGGCGGTATACGAATGCCTTCAAACTCAGTATGGTGTTAGCCAGGAAGATCTAATCTTGTATGGACAATCTGTTGGAAGTGGACCGACATTGCATTTGGCAGCTAAGTTGCCTAGGCTAAGAGGTGTAGTTCTACATAGTGCAATTCTTTCTGGCCTTCGTGTGCTCTGCCACGTGAAATTCACATTTTGCTTTGACATTTACAAGGTACTTGATCTGTTTGGCCTCGTCATGTTGTGAATATATATGTTTAGGTTTTAGCACAGGCCCGATTTTCTTGATGTCTTTGCAGAGTATTCATCGCCATTTTCCATACGTGTTTTAGAGTGATTCAAAGATCAGAATGCAAGATTTTTATTCTTGTTCTATGTTTTTTGCTATTTCAAGCAATTAATTGTTATAATATCTGCAGAACATCAACAAAATAAAGAAGGTTAAATGCCCCGTGTTGGTGATACATGTAAGTATTTCTAAACATATGCATTAAGATTACAGCTTTGCTTTCATGCTGTTTTAGATTATAAACTCATAAAGACAGCTGCATAAATATCCACATAAAAAAAAAAAAACTTATCGGCTTGCTTTGCAGTGTAAGCATCCTGACCTTTAAAAAAAAAATCCCTTTCCCTTGCTTTTAACTTCTTTGATTTGCAGTAAAGCCGTAAAATGGCTTGGCTGCAAAGTTTAAGGAGTGGGAGCAAACATTTATCTGATCTCAAACAAAACTGAGTTCTCTGTTTGATTGGGCTTTTTACGGTCATCAAACATTAACCATCATAGTAGCTTTTATCGGTATTTCGCTCGCAGACGAGTGCTGGAGTAACAATGCAAATAAGATCCATAAAGCTATTGGGTAGGTCACCATGCATTTTTCGTTTAAGCTCAAGGTCCCGATCCCGGCAATTTTCCAGTGGTGGTTAGATAGTCTTAAATATCACTTATGTAGGATTGTCCTGAATATAGCATTGTAGAAGCCTTTACAGCCGCCCACCCTCTATCTGTTGTAGAGCTGGGGGCTCGCGATGTCCCCTAGCTCTGCACAGAAATGATCTATATATCTTAGTTGATTAATAGCCTGAACACACGTTTGCATAAATTACAAAATTGTCTCCATAATTAGAGATTGTTTTAATGAAAATCCGAGTGCTTTTGTTAATGCTGCTCTATGTATACTGTCAACAATTTTGATTTGAGCTTGAAAAATGTTTGACAGGGTACGGAAGACGATGTTGTGAATTGGTTACATGGAGATGGGCTATGGAAAATGGCAAAGGATCCATATGAGCCGTTGTGGATCAAAGGAGGCGGTCACTGCAACTTGGAGCTTTACCCTGATTACATCCGCCATCTTTGCAGGTTCATCCATGAGATGGAGAACATTACCACCGAAGTTCGTCTCAAGAAGATACGACAGAATCTATGTTTGCAAAAGAGGTCTAATTCATCGTCCGCTGCTACCACAAGCCGGTGCTGCAAAATTAAATGCTGGCGACCAAAACGCCCTGAATGTTCTAGACCGAGGTGTGTCTCGTGCTCCTGGCGACCCAAATGCCCTGAGTGTCTGAGACCTAGCTTCGGAAAATGTTGTTGGAGACCTAAATGCCCGACATGCTCGTGCCCAAAATGCTCGTGGCCGAAATGCTCGTGCCTGAAATGCTCGTGCCTGAAATGCTTGTGCCCGAAATGCTCGTGCCCGAAATGCTCGTGCTCGTGCCCGAAATGCTTGTGCCCGAAATGCTCGTGCCTGAAATGCTCGCGACCCTGCTGCTGCATTCCATGTTTTCGGTGGAGATGCTGCGGCCCGAAATGCTCGTGCCTGAAATGCTCGCGACCCTGCTGCTGCATTCCATGTTTTCGGTGGAGATGCTGCGGCGGAGAACATTGTGGTGGGACAAGTGAAAAGCAGGCTGGCTAACGGTGGTAGCGATCATATGTATAGATTGGTGATACTTGCTAACGCCCTTCTAATCTTTGTGCAGTAGTGCGAGAGGAAGTAGTTGTTTGAATAGTTGTTGGTGGTATAATTGAATATTCACTTTGTTTTCTTTCTCAATTCTTTTTCATTTCTATAACTTCAATTTTACACAAATTCTCTTGTGATATAGTTATTGTTATAACTTTTTCACTTTGAGTTGTATGCTTTATTATCATATCAAAGTGATGGGGGCGATTTGGTTTCTGAAGGAAAGCAATTGCCAATCTTTTTATCTGAAAAAAAAGGAGCCCTTTGGAGCAGTTTGATGTCGTTTGGTTTTGAGATGTTTTATAACATTTAAAAACATTTAAATTTGGAAAACAAAGGTGAAAACTTGGAAGGGCAGAAAGGAACTTATTGTCTGTAACTTCTAATTAAATACTTGGGATAGTGATTTTGACGCTAATTCACTAGACTACCTATTCTGTTCTTATTTATTTCTTTATTTAAAAAAAAAAAAAAACTCCACACTCCGTCAAGAAATTATATAAGCTTTTACTCTTTTTTTTTGGCGGAATGGATTCGAGTTTAGAATTCGAGTTTTGTTACAGTAAAAAGCTCTCAAAAACAGTCACATCTAACTTTTTTGTTACAGTAAAAAGCTCTCACATAACATCACATCTTAACTCGAATTAAAAACTCGAATCAGCGAACTAAACGGACCTTAAGTTTCTACATGTTATGCTTTGAAAATTATTCTTCTTTAGTTTGAATAGAGTAAAAGATTTTTATATGCATAATAGAATGGATAAAATGTTAAAACTGGAAATTAGTTTGGTATACTTTGACATATAATCCAATTGAATTGGATCTAATGTTTTGAAGTACAATTTATATTGGATTAAATTGGTTGGTGCTAAGACTTTTAAGATCGTTGATCGCGACAATGTAATTTAAATAAAACACTGCATATTACTGCTGCTATAAGAGGATTCGTTGGGAGTTTTTTATTTTTTATTTATTTAAAGAATACGTCAAAATGCCCTTGTCATTAAAAGGAAAGCACACTCATTTTTATTACAGAAAAAAATTTTAAAAAATAATTATATTTAATTTTGTTATAATAAAATATTTTTATATAAAATAATATTTTAATTTAAATTAATAAACTAAACGAGTCCAACATATTACTATAAAAAACAAAATAGGAGGTAAAAACTAAAAAGAAAACGAAAAAAAAAAACCTGAAGAAGAACCGTCTTCTTCTCCAGAATAAAAATAAATAAATAAAAATCTCTTCATAGAAAATCTCCGTTCATCCTTCGGTGTTGTTTCTAGAAGTTGGGAGATTCAAATCCAAAGTTTTTGAAAACCCCAAAAAAGCTTGAGAAATCAAGCTCCAAAATTGGTATTCCAATCTCAAACCCTTTTTTTTTCGCTCTAAATGTTATTCAATGATTGGGTATTCATATATAAGTGTTTTATTAGGAAAAGAACAACAAGATTCCTGTTATTTTGCCATTTCTTTGAGCTATGAAATATAAAAATTTGAAGGAGAAGATGAAAGAACAATACAGAGCAGACTGGTCAGACCAGTAGGAACGGTCTTACCAGTAGGAGCGGTCTTATCGGTAGGAATAATCCAAGTGGTCAGAAAATATTGAAAAAGTGTGAAATTCTCTGGAATTTCCAATCAGGACCGGTCCGAATGATTTTCTTTCCTACCAGTCCATTAATATTTCTAAATATTCGCGGTGTTCTTATTCTTTTTATTTTCAACATTTTTAGTATTGATATTATTTTTTGTTTTTTTATAGGAAATGGCTGAGAATGAGATTGTCGTATATTATGAATATGATGGAGAGTGGAAGAAGAAAAAGACTGGGTTATATGAATGGTGCTCGAGAAATGAGAAAATAAAAGGCATAATCTTATTAGATGATCCAAATAAAGTGAAATATATTGAGATTGTTAAGACAACATATTTGAAGGGCTTAATATAAATTGAAGGAGTACAGATTTGAAACTGAGTTATATTTCTTTGTCTTCGATAACTCCGGGGTCTAAATTCATCTCGGATGATTTTGATGTTAAGTGTTACCTTTTGGACCGTTGTCTTATATTGAAACATAGAAGTGTGCTACACGTTGAGCTCATAAAAAAATGACAAATGTGGTGAAGCCAATGAGAAATGTGGAGTTAAAGTTTGACATGGAGGCATCAATGGCTTATGATACTGCTTCGGCAAATGGCCGTGAGGGTGATTGTTTAGATGATCCTACATTGGAGGAGCATCCCCACCGAAAGAATGACATCCGCCCCAACTCCGAATCGACAGACTCCGCTGTTTGCAACGACTTCTCAAGTAAGCATGAAATGACGTCCCCTCTTAGTTAAATGTGGCTACAACTATGTGTTTTGAGTGTGTCTGTATTTGTAACTGTTTTAGAATTTTAGATTAAGGCATCGTTTAGTTTGTTGATTCGAGTTGAGATGTTACTTTATTAAGAGTTTTTAATTGTAACAAAATTAGAATTAAAAATTCGAATCGGTGAAATGAACAAGGCCTAAGTTTGAATGAGTCTATGACTGGTTGCGCTTGTAATTTTTTAAGAATCGGATTATATTTTACTGTTGTCTTAGCTTTATGAGTATGTTTTTGTAACTTGTAACGTGTTGGCTTGGAAGATCGGAGATCGGATAAAATTCAACTTTTAATTAGAAGACCAATTAAAAAATTCACACTATTATTATATTGACACTATGACATTAGCACCAACATTTAGAATACTGGTTTTGATTAGAAGTTTGCTTATCGGTATGCTCGGTTGGAAAGGTGTACTTTAGAATATCAAAGATCGGTTGAAATTTAACTTTTAATTAGAAAACTTGTTAAAATTCACATTATTATTATTCTAACACAGTAACATTAAATCAGATTCTAATCGCTTAATCTTTGACTGAAGATTATCGGAGAGCCTTCGTACATCATCACTGAGGCTGTCAAGTTTTTTGTCAGCAAGGTTGGCCTGGGTTATAATCTTGTCAACTTTTGTTTCGATTTTTTGCAAGATCTGGTTCTGTGCTCTGGCATTTTGAGTTTGCCAATTTAGGATTTCCTCTGCTTGAGTTGGAGGCCTTATTTTCCCGTCTGGTTGAATCTCTGTTGGTTGGACATATGGTCTAGAGACCACTTTGGTTGTCTGATCTACTTGCCTTTCGAGAACTGGGAAGTTTCGATCATATGATGAGAACATCATACATGGTGTAGTTTTTGATGTGGATGATTTGTTAGGGTTTTTCTTAAAAACCCAAGGTCTATCTTGATCATCAGGACGATACTGTCTCCTGGTTGTCTGAGGCTGAGGTTTGCAGGTTCCTTTCTTTTTTCTCCTTTTGCTACTTGGACGATCATCTTCTTCATCATCTTCGAGGTTCATCTAGCAGTCACAGTCTGGGTCACACATAGAAGGATCAATATCTCATATGAAGTGACTATCAACTTTGTCTGTGAAGATCCTAGATCCATCTGCTGTAAAGCAGACAATAAAAATTTCTTCTTCTGTAGATACTGGTATGATCATCATAGACAAGGTTGTGCTTGAACTTTCATCAGGGAGCTTAAAGACAGTTTTCACCTGTCCATTTTTAAACCAGATGAAAGTTGGATCAGCTGTATGGATGAGCTTGTGATTCTGGTGTAGCTTCTCATAGTTGGTGAACCATTCCAAGGGCGTGAGACTTGTGATTTCTTCATGGGAGAGTTGCTTTGGAATTTACACAATTATTGGGATCTCATTTTCTCTTTATGTTGTGATCAACAGAGTGTCTGGGGCATAATTCTGCAATCTGTAGATGAGCTGATGATGGAGTATAGCTATGTACGAAGACGGGACTTGCTCTGCACCAGTGATTTGGAGCGGGACTTTGAGACATGTGGACAAGTGTGGGTCTTTTAGTGGAATGCTGAAATTTGAGAAAAAGGTTAACAGGACACTACCAGCATGAAGTATGAAAAGTGTAGTCCCTATTACTGCATGGTCGTATTTCGTATATCTAGTATCTAGAAGTGCCATACGAACAGTGACATATAATCCTTTTTTGCCATGAAGAGTTAAGACAAGCCTAATCTCTTCAAAATGGAGATGAGTATAGCCTTCAGCAAGCCATTGGGTAACAAGCTCTTTTGGGATTTCAAGGTCAATGTACTGTTTTTGAGAGGTACTGGGGATAAGACACTTATCAAGTTTAGAAGACTGGACATATTCTTTAATAATAGGTCTAGTATTGGAGATAAGTTGTCTAATAGTACGTCGGTGTCTTTTGAATACATTGTACGACCTTAACAAAAGAGGAACAGACTCTTCTACTATAGCAGTTTCAGGAATGTAAGAGTATTCTACTAAGTTTTCTATTTTAGAGGCAATGGATGTTTTACAGGAACTAGGGATAGTAATGGACGAGGATAATCTAGCTGGTTTTAAGAGCTGGGTTGATTTCTGGGTATGAGAATCCATGGTGTGTGTGTTTCCCTCCTTACTCTTCTTCCTTCCAATCCCTTATATCATAATCTTCTCATTCTTCACAAGAAAATTGTGAAGTCACCGAGCCACCATTTAGGCTCTGATACCACTGTTGGCCGAGAGTTACAAAAACCATAAAAACTAAGAATCTGTGTCACGGTAGAGTCACTGCGTCCATCATGACTTTTGGCTTAGTGCTACAGGTGTTTAAGCATTTATGGTTATGGAGAGCGTAGCAAGGATCTTAAGCTTAAACTTTCTGATGTGCAGGATCCTCCATTAGAGGCAAGCACAAAGCATACTAGTTAGGAGGAGAACGATTATAATATAAAGAAGGGAATTTAGAATTTCAGAGAGGAAGAACATGAATTTAGAAACTCATGATCTTATTTCAGAGCAAACCTTTTTACAAAGTTCTCTGGGTTGGAGGACCTCTGCCAAATCAAGAGAAATGCCTCACTTTATATAGCCGAGGCTAGCTTCACAAGACTCTGATCTTGTCCGACATGATAAGATTTACACTTCCAACATGATAAGATTTACACCTTTAGCTTTTTGACTTATTTTACAAAGGACGAAAATACTTTTGACAAAGTGGGTGACACACTATTCCACTTGTGACTTATTTTATAAAAGACGGGACCATTCTTGACAAAGTGGCAGACATACTATCTTACTTTTGACTTATCTTGAAAGGACAAATAAACTTTTATACGAGATAAGATATGAGGATAAAACTCAGGTCCCATGCAAAAGATGACGGCTGGAGAGTACTCTTTTTCAGCTAGGACACATGTTATAGTAGGAGTTGTAATCTGATGAGTCAGAATTCACTGAACCATGAACATGATGATACCACGGTCGTTGTCGTTTACTGGGTGATGAGTCATAATCTGGGTCCTGAGAATCTTAGAATAGTGCTGGGTCGTCATTTTGTTGACTCTGTGTGTTCTGGAGTAATGATGGTGCTAGAGTAGAGGTCGTTGCATTTCTTTTTTCAAAGTATCGACTGTTACTGACAGTGAAAATATTATACGGTCCATAGATCTCGGTGGGTAGAGCTATTGCAGAACTGATACATGGTGTAAAGCAGGCTTTTGTCTGGTGTCCATTTTCTCTGCAAAGCATTTTAGCAAGGTGATTTGTGATGAATTCCAGTGACTTGGGATAAGCAAAGCCAGTATAACAGGTGTATATAATATGTTGTGTGTATAGCCCATGTGTTTTCGAGTTGAGTAGGTATGGATGGTGCCAAAAGAAGATGGTGTGCACCGGTGGGACCTCTGCTGAAGAGAAGGTCCAGATCCTGTATCACTAGAAGAGTCTCAAAACTTCATTTCTCAACCACATGAGTGGATTGAACATCTCCAGGAGCTGCCACAAAGTCGATCCTCCATTGTTGGGGTCATTGAGGTGTGTGTGTAGATGCATGAGTGGACAATTTAGGGCGGTCTTGTACAAAGCTGTTTGGGACCACAGGTACCAAATATCATATGCAGTAATTTCGCCAAAAGGATGAAGATGGTAAATGGCAAGGTATGGATGTTCTGTATTGTACATGAACTTGACATGGGGATTTTTGGTTCTGTCACGGACCTTGGTTAGGTAGTAGAAAAGATGGGTTTTGGCATAGTGTTGGATTTGGTCAGGTTTGGCTGAACTATCTAGGCCAGGAGGAAAATGATGGTCTGATTTTATAGGAAAACACAATAGTGTATGGATATTGGTAGCCATAAGAATGAGAGGAAAAATTTTACAATGGGTGATGATTTGGATTGGTTTTGGTCGAGTTAGAAAATCATGGATGAGATTGTGATGGCATTTTATATGCTTCACAGAAAAGTCATATCTTGCAAACTAATCTTTAAGTCTGAGTAATTGCGGATCATGAAGAATTTTATTTTTAAAATCAAGGACCTTAGAAAAAGATAAATTATCCATATGGACCTCAAAATTGAATCCTCTGAGATGAAAATCAAATTTTTGAATTGCATACTTTACCGCAAGAATCTCTTTGTAAATGGTGTGATAATGCTTTTTTGATTTTTTGAACTGACCACTGGCATGTCTACAGTAGTGCTTCTTGTCTTTTTCTTCTTCTATGAGATTGGCCCCCCAATAATGGTCACTTGCATCTGTCTGCTAGACTCTCTTCCCTGTACTTGGAATCTTTAGAGGTGGAGGTGACTGGGCCACTCTCTTTAAAGCGTTGACAGCGACTGTCTGTTCTGTCCCCAACTGAGAAGGATTCTTTTTCAGCATGTTTGACAGCTGGCTGATGTGTTTAGTCACACGCGGAATAAAACCTTTGAGATAATTGACTATTCCCAAGAACTGTTGAATTTGCTTTACAGTAAGGTTTTTATCAAGAAACGTCAATAATTTTTGAGCTATATGTGGGTCAGGTTGAAACTTTTCTTAGGATATTTGCATAATTAAGAATTCAACTTGAGTTTATCCTATCTGGCTTTTCTTTTTTGAGAGCATGATGCCATGCTGATCCACAATCTGGTGGAATTGGGCTAGTAAGACTTTATGGGCTTCTACTTCTTTTAAGAATAGTAGGATGTCTATGTAGATCAAGACACTATGCATAATGGACTCAAAGATTTGGACCATTGTTCGTTGGAATAGTGATGAGGCCGTTTTGAGTCCAAATGGCAAGACACGCCATTGATACTGTGCATCTAGAATGCAGAAAGCTGTTTTGGGCATATCTTTTTGATCAATCCCTAATTGCCAGAATGCTCATTTGAGGTCAAAATTTGAGAGACTCGGGCTTCCTTAAGATGAGTGAATAGGGAGCTAGTTCTTGGAATAGGGAACTTGTCATCTTTTAGGAATAGCTTTAAAGGATTGTAATTAATAACTAACATTTTCTTTTCCCGGACCTGTTCTGATCTCTTCTTTACATAGAAGGCCTGACAAGCCCAATTTGACTTCGTAGGATCAATCAATCATTGTTTGAGGAGTTGTGCACATTCCTCTCGCGCCAAGGCTAAATCTGATGGAGACATTCTTGGGTGAGTAGACTTAGTTGGATTGATGTCTTCATTCTTCTTGAAGGGTAACTGTATAAAGAACTTATGGTTCTTCCATAAGGGATTGAGATGCTGGAAGTGATTGTGCTATCAGCACAACACTTTAGAAGCTTGTTTTTAATTTCTTCATAATCAGTTGGAGCTTCCTTAATAGAGAACATCTTGGGAATGGTTGAATAAGGCTTAAATTGCCTTTTATACTTCAATCTTGGAGGAACGATTTGAAGATTCTTTGCTTGGCAGAATACATCCATTCCAACGAGAAGATCTTTGTCTGGTAGTGAGCTTCCAAGAATTCTTGTCCATATGATACATCCAGGGAAGAACTTGATACCAATTTTGGATTTGGTAATCAATTCTGTTTTGAATACTTGATCATCTGCAGCCTTAAATATTCAATGTCTGGTATCTAAAAATCACGTGGAAGAACTTTTGGATTCATCATCGTTCTTCCTGCACCAGTATCCATGTAGGCGACCAAGTTTACTGGATTATCATACTTTGAAGTGAGGATTTGGACCTCAACATGTGGTAAATGAGGAGTTGGAACAGTTATGGAGCATTGTTCCACGTTGTAGACTGGAATGTGATAATCTACTTCTTCCTCTTCTGATTCTTCAGGGCTAAAATCATCTTGGTCTGATTCTGGAATAGCGAAGAGGGTTTCCATATCCGGATCCTCTTATTTCGAGAACGGAGATTCCAGATCAACATCCTCTTCATGACGATTTGCTGAGTTGGCTTGTAGTTGTTGGATGATCCTAGCTGACTTGGCAGATTTCTTAGGACAATTCTTTAAATAATGTCTTTTTTTCTGCAGTTAAAACAACAGTCTAACTTTGGGCTGCCACGTTTTTTCCTTCTGAAGAATCAAAATTTCCTCCCTTCTTTCTTGTTGAACTTTTTAGGTCTGCGAGACCGTTTTGAAGAATGAGAATGCTTTGGAGGACCACAAGAGCACTTACTATCTTTGCATTTGATCTGTAAGTAAGGTTTCCTGCATACTTCTTCAATTTGGATCTTTCTCTCATCATAGAAGAAAATGGTTTTTGTGTTTCACAGAGTTTGTTAAGAGCTGCTAATGCTAGTTGATGAATTTCTCTGATAGAGATATCCTTCAATTCTCTCTTTATAGTAACAAGAGATCTTTGAAGTTCTGGCTATAACTCCTGAGAAAGCGACAACATGTATACTTAACGCAAATTAGGATCATTGAATCTATTAAGAAAGTAGTATCATCGAGACATTTTTTGATAATGAAACTCAATATCCTTTCTCTTTAAAGAGTAACATTTCATTTTAAAATACTCTTGGCGCATCTGCTTATCAATCATATTGTAATCTCCAATGAACTATTGGTATATGAGTATAAGAATTCATGCTGCAGTGTCTGCCTTGATGAATTAGAGTTATCTGTATCCCCAAGGATTTGAAACCAATCTTTGAGAGTGCCAGTGAATCTGGAGGTAAATTCTCTGAGGACAGCCTGTAGTTCTGCTCCGGGCTTTGCCATATGTAAATCTATCCATGCACCAAACTCATTGATTATGTCTCTCCACCAATCTGGAGAGGCATTATCAAAAGTAAACAAGGGACCAGCTGTTGGTTTGGAGAATGTATTTTCTGATCGCTGTTGAGTGTTAGTTGGTTCTTCAATTATGGGAGAAGGTTCTCTCATAGATTCTCCCATCTCTCCATGGGTCTGTTGATCATTGGACCATGTAGAAGTGGCCATTAGCAGTCGCGTGATGTCCTTGCTTGCTTCTTCAGACACTTTTGAGCTGATTTCTGCTTTAGATGGAATGCCTAATGTCTCAGAAGGTTTTGGGTCTGATTCTGAGATCGAGACAGATTCTAAAACTGTCTCCATTCTTGAGGAGAGAGCCATACGAGTAGGAGGATACTATTGGGTTTTCCTTTTGTCTTCTGTTATGGGTTTAGCTTTTTGTGGAACGGATTCATCTTTTTCTGAAGACATGCTTATTCTGGTGGTTTTTGATTTTGAGGAGGTTGGCTTAGTTGAAGTAGTTAGTTTTGAAGTGGATGGCTTTGACCATATTAGATCTCTAAAGACCTCATGTGTCATCTTGAAGATCTTTGAATAGTCAGGCTAGGATGAATATGAGTATGAAGGGAAGAGTGAAGGACCGAATGGAGGAAGTGGATAAGAAGGTAGATCAAACATTCTCCTTTCTCTTCTATCTAAATCTTCATCGATCTGTCTGAGTTCAGCTTTTAGCTTTTGGATCTCTACTTCCTTCTTATCAAACTCTGGACCAAACTATCCCTGATTAATGAATCTTCTTAAATCAAAATCTAACCGCTTAATCTTTGACTGGAGATTATCATAGAGCCATCGTACATCATCACTGAGGCTGTCAAGCTTTTTGTCAGCAAGGTTTGCCTGGGCTATAACCTTGTCAACTTTTGTTTTAGTTTTTTGCAAGACCTGGTTATGTGCTCTAGCATTTTGCGTTTGTCAATTTAGGAGTTCCTCGGCTTGAGTGGGATGCATTGTTTTACCGTCTGGTTATATCTCTATTGGCTGGACATATGGTCTAGAGACCACTTTAGTTGTCTGATCCACTTGCATTTCGAGAACTTGGAAGTCTCGATCATATGACAAGAACATCATACACGGTGTAGTTCCTGATGTGGATGATTTGTCAGGGTTTTTCTTAAAAACTAAGGGACTATCTGGATCATCAGGATGATACTGTCTCCTGGTTGTCTGAGGCTGAGGTTTCCAGGTTCCTTTCTTTTTTCTCTTTCCGCTACTTAGACGATCATCTTCTTCATCATCTTCGAGGTTTGTCCGGCAGTCACAGTCTGGGTCACACATAGAGAAATCAGTATCCCATATGAAGTGACCCTCAACTTTGTCTGTGAAGATCCTAGTCCATCTGCTGTAAAGCATGCAGCAAGAGTTTCTTCTTCTGCAGATACTGGTCTGGTCATCATAGACGGGGTTGTGCTTGAACCTTCATCAGAGAGTTTAAAAACAGTTTTCACTTGTCCATTTTCAAATCGGATGAAAGTTGGATCAGCTATATGGATGGGCTTGTGATTATGGTGTAGCTTCTTATAGTTGGCGAACCATTCCATGGGTATGAGCCTTGTGATTTCTTCACAAGAGAGTTGCTTTGGAATGTGCACAATGGTTGAGATCTTATTTTCTCTTTTGGCTGTGATGAGCAGAGTGCCTGGGGTATGGCCTGGAATAGGGAGATGAAGTGTAATTCTGCAATCTGTACATGAGCCGATGATGGAGTGTAGCTATGTATGAAGAGGGGACTTGCTCTGCACCAGTGATTTGGAGCTGGATTTTAAGACATGTGGACAAGTGTGGGTCTTTTAGTGGAATATTGAAATTTTAGAAAAAGGTTAATAGGACACTACCAGCATGAAGTGTGAAAAGTGTAGTCCATATTAGTGTATGGAGATAAGTATGACCTTCAGCAAGCCATTGGGTAACAAGCTCTTTTGGGATTTCAAGGTCAATGTACTGTTCTTGAGAGGTACTGGGGATTAGACACTTATCAAGTTTAGAGGACTGGACATATTCTTTAACAATAGGTCCAGTACTGGAGATAAGTTATCTAATAGTATATCGGTGTCTTTTGAATACATTGTACAGGCTTAACAAAGGAAGAACAAACTCTTCTACAATAGCAGTTTCAGGGATGCATGAGTATTCTACTAAAGCCCGTTTGGTTGGAGGATTCGTTCTCTGATTCGAATCATGGTTGATGGTTCGCTACAATATTTTTTCTCACAAAAAACACGTAAATCAAAAATGATTCTAATCTCATGGTTTTAATCCATGAACCAAACGGGCAGTAAGTTTTCTATTTTAGAGGTAGTGAATTTTTGACAGGAATTAGGGATAGTAATGGACGAGGATAATCTAGCTGGTTCTAAAAGCTGGGTTGATTAATGCGTATGAGAATCCATGGTGTGTGTGTTTCCCCTCTTACTCTTCTTCCTTCCAATCCCTTATATCACAATCTTCTCCTTCTTCACAAGAGAACTGTGAAGTCGCAGAGCCACCATTTAGGCTCTGATACCACCGCTGGTTAAGAGCTCTAAAAACCATAAAAACTAAGAATCTATATCACTGTATAGCCACTGCGTCTCTCATGACTTTTGGCTTAGTGCTACAGGTGCTTAAGCATTTATGGTTATGGAGGTCCTAGTAAGGATCTTAAACTTAAACTTTCTGATGTGCAGGATCTTCCATTAGAGGCAAGCACAAAGCATACTAGTTAGGAGGAGAACGATTATAATATAAAGAAGAGAATTTAGAATTTCAGAGAGGAAGAATATGAATTTAGAAACTCATGATCTTATTTCAGAGCAAACTTTTTTACAAAGTTCTCTGGGTTGGAGGACCTCTGCCAAACCAAGAGAAATGCCTCGCTTTATATAGCTGAGGCTAGCTTCACAAGACTATGATATTGTCCGACATGATAAGATTTACACGTCCGACAGGATAAGATTTACACTTTTAGGTTTTTGACTTATTTTACAAAGGACGAAAGTACTTTTGACAAAGTGGATGACACACTATTCCACTTATGACTTATTTTACAAAAGACGAGCCCACGCTTGACAAAGTGGCAGACATATTATCTTACTTTTGACTTATCTTGAAAGGACAAATAAACTTTTATACATGATAAGATCTCAGGATAAAACTTGGGTCCCATGCAAAAGATGACAGCTGGAGAATAGTCCTTTTCAGCTAGGAGACAAGTTGTAGTGGGATTATGTAATCTGATGAGTCATAATTCACTGAACCATGCTCATGATGATACCACGGTCGTTGTCGTTTGCTGGGTGATGAGTCATAATTTGGGTCCTGAGAATCTTAGAATAGTGTTGGGTCGTAATCCTGTTGACTCTGTGTGTTCTGGAGTAATGATGGTGTTGGAATGGAGGTCGTTGCATTTCCTTCTTCAAAGTATCGACTGTTATCGATAGTGAAAATGTTGCACGGTCTATAGATCTCAGTGGGTGGAGCTATTGCATAACTGATACATGGTTGCAAAGCAGGCTTTGGCTGGTGGCCATTTTCTCTGCACATTACTTTAGCAAGGTGATCTGTGATGTCTTCCCGTGACTTGGGATAAGTAAAGCCAGTATACCAGGTGTATACAAAACTTAGTAGAATACTCCTACATCCCTAAAACTGCTATAGTAGAAGAGTCTGTTCATCTTTTGTTAAGCTCGTATAATGTATTCAAAAGACACCAACGTAGTATTAGACAGCTTATCTCCAATACTAGACTTACTGTTAAAGAATATGTCCAGTTCTCTAAACTTGATATGTGTCTTATCCCCAACACCTCTCAAGAATAATACATTGACATTGAAATCTCAAAAGAGCTTGTTACCCAATAGCTTGCTGAAGGCCATACTAATCTACATTTCGGAGCGATTAGGCTTGTCTTAACTCTTTATGGCAGAATAGGATTATCTGTCACTGTTCGTCTAGCACTTCTAGATACCATATATACAAAATATGAACATGCAGTAATAAGGACTACACTTTCCACACTTCATGTTGGTAATGTCCTATTAACCTTTTTTTTAAATTTTAATATTCCACTAAATGACCCACACTTGTCCATATGTCTCAAAATCCTGCTCCAAATCACTGGAGCAGAGCAAGTGCCGTCTGCGTACATAGCTACACTTCATCATTAGCTCATCTACAGATTATAGAATCGTGCACTTGATCTCCCTATTCCAGGCCATACCCCAGACACTCTGTTGATCACAGCATAAAGGAAAAATGAGATCCTAACCATTGTGCAGATTCCAAAGCAACTTTCCCGTGAATAAGTCACAAGGCTCATGCCCTTGGAATGGTTCACAAACTATGAGAAGCTATACCAGAATCACAAGCCCATCCATACAGCTGATCGAACTTTCATCCGGTTTGAAAATGGACAGGTGAAAACTGTCTTTAAATTCCCTGATGAAGGTTCAAACACAACCCTGTCTATGATGATCAGACCCGTATCTACAAAAGAAAAAATTCTTGTTGCATGCGTTACAGCAGATGGATCTAGGATCTTCACAGACAAAGTTGAAGGTCACTTCATATGGGATACTGATCCTTCTATGTGTGACCTAGACTGTGACTGCTAGATGAACCTCGAAGATGATGAAGAAGATGATCGTCTACATAGCAGAAGGAAAAAAAGGAAAGAACCTGCAGACCTTAGCCTCAAACAACCAGGAGACGGTATCATCTTGATCGAGACATCTCAGTTCTCGAAAGGCAAGTGGATTAGACAACCAAAGTGGTCTCCGGACCATATGTCCAGCCAATAGAGATATAACCAGACGGGAAAACAATGAGTCCAACTCAAGCAGAGGAACCCCTAAATTGACAAACTCAAAATGCTAGAGTACAGAACCAGGTCATGCAAAAAACTGAAACAAAAGTTGACAAGGT
The DNA here is from genome assembly GCF_000414095.1 of Morus notabilis. Lineage (NCBI taxonomy): Eukaryota > Viridiplantae > Streptophyta > Magnoliopsida > Rosales > Moraceae > Morus > Morus notabilis. The sequence goes on along the minus strand of NW_010367156.1, from coordinate 13,291 downwards.
TATAGTCCAGGCCAACCTTGCTGACAACAAGCTTGACGCCCTCAGTGGTGATGTATGATGGCTCTACGATAATCTCCAGTTAAAGATTAAGCGGTTAGATTCTAATTTAAGAAGATTCATTAATCAGGGATAGTTTGGTCCAGAGTTTGATAAGAAAGAAGTAGAGATCCAGAAGCTAAAAGCTAAACTCAGACAGATCGATGAAGATTTGGATAGAAGAGAAAGGAGAATGTTTGATCCACCTTCTTATCCACTTCCTCCATTCGGTCATTCACTCTTCCCTTCATACTTATATTCATCCTAGCCTGACTATTCAAAGATCTTCAAGATGACACATGAGGTCTTCAGAGATCCAATATGGTCAAAGCCATCCGCTTCAAAACTAACTACTTCAACTAAACCAACCTCCTCAAAATCAAAAACCACCAGAATAAGTCTGTCTTTAGAAAAAGATGAACCCGTTCCACAAAAAGCTAAACCCACAACAGAAGACAAACGAAAAACCCAAGATTATCCTCCTGCTCGTATGGCTCTCTCCTCAAGAATAGAGACAGTTTCAGAATCTGTCTCGATCTCAGAATCAGACCCAGAACCTTCTGAGACCTCAGACAGTCCATTTAAAGCAGAAACCAGCTCAAAAGAGTATGAACAATCAACGAAGGACATCACACAACTGCTAATGGCCACTTCCACAGGGTCCAATGATCAACAGACCCATGGAGAGATGGGAGAATCTATGAGATAATCTTCTCCCATAATTAAAGAACCAACTGACACTCAACAGCGATAAGAAAATACGTTCTCCAAACCAACAGCTGGTCCATTGTTTACTTTTGATAATGCCTTTCCAGATCGGTGGAGAGACATAATGAATGAGTTTAGTGCATGGATAGATTTACATATCACAAAGCCTGGAACAGAACTGCAGGCTGTTATCAGAGAATTTTCAACCAGATTAATAAATAGATGCGCCAAGAGTATTTTGAAATGAAATGTTGCTCTTCAAAGAGAAAGGATATTGAGTTTCATTATCAAAAAATGTCTCGGTGATACTACTTGCATAATGGATTCAATGATCATAATCTCCGTCAAGTATACATGTCGTCACTTCCCCAGGAGTTACAGCCAGAACTTTAAAGATCTCTCGTTGCTACAAAGAGAGAATTAAAGGATATCTCTATCGGAGAAATTCATCAACTAGCATTAGCGGCTCTTAACAAACTCTTTGAAACACCAGAACTAGTTTCTTCTATGATGAGAGAAAGATGCAAATTCAAGAAGTCATGCAGGAAACCTTACTTACAGATCAAATGCAAAGACAGTAAGTGCTCCTGTGGTCCTCCAAAGCATTCTCATTCTTCAAAACGGTCTCGTAGACCCAAAAAGTGCAACAAGAAAGAAGGGAGGAAATTTTGATTCTTCAGATGGAAAAAACGTGGCAGCCCAAAAGTCAGACCGCTGTTTTCACTGCGAAGAAAAAGGACATTATTTAAAGAACTGTCCTAAGAAATCTGCCAAGTCAGCTAGGATCATCCAACAACTTAGCAAATCGTCATGAAGAGGATGCTGATATGGAATCTTTGCTCTCGGAACAAGAGGATCCGGATATGGAAACCCTCTTCGCTATTCCAGAATCAGGCCAAGATAATTTTAGCCTTGAAGAATCAGAAGAGGAAGAAGTAGATTATCACATTCCAGTCTACAACATGGAACAATGCTTCATAACTGTTCCAACTCATCCTTTACCAAATGTTGAGGTCCAAATCCTCACTTTAAAGTATGATAATCCAGTAAACTTGGTCGCCTACATGGATACTGGTGCAGGAATAACGATGATGAATCTAAAAGTCCTTCAACGTGATTTTTGGATACCACATATTGAATATTTCAAGGCTACAGATGATCAAGTATTCAAAACAGAATTGATTACTAAATCCATAATTGGTATCAAGTTCTTCCCTGGATGTATCATATAGACAAGAATTCTTGGAAGCTCACTACCAGACAAAGATCTTCTCGTTGGAATGGATGTATTCTGCCAAGCAAAGAATCTTCAAATCCTTCCTACAAGATTCAAGTATAAAAGGCAATTTAAGCCTTATTCAACCATTCTCAAAATGTTCTACATCAAGGAAGGTCCGACTGATTTTGAAGAATTGAAAAATAAGCTTATGAAATGTTGTGCTGATAGCCGCGATCAATTCCACCATCCTAATCCCTTTTGGAAGAACTAGAAGCTCTTTATACAATTACCCTTCAAGAAGAACGAAGACATCAATCCAACTAGGGCTACTCATCCAGGAATGTCTCCATCCGATCTAGCCTTCGCGTGAGAGAAAACTCCTCAAACAATGATGGATTGAGCCCACGAAGTCAGATTGGGCTTGCCAGGCCTTCTATGTATAGAAGAGATCAAAACAGGTCCGGGGAAAGAAAATGTTAGTTATTGCTTATAAACCTTTGAACATGTTCATAAAAGATGACAAGTTCCCTATTCCAAGAACTAGCTCCCAATTCACTCATCTCAAGGAAGCCCAAGTTTTCTCAAAGTTTGACCTCAAAGAAGCATTCTTGCAATTAGGGATTTATCTAAAAGATAGGCCCAAAACAGCTTTCTGCATTCTAGATGCAAAGTATCAATGGCGTGTCTTGCTATTTGGACTTAAAACAGCCCCATCACTGGTCCAGCGAACAATGACCCAAATCTTTGAGCCCATTCTGCACAATGCCTTGATCTACATAGACGACATCCTACTATTCTCAAAAGAAGCAAAAACCCATAAAGTCTTACTAGCCTAATTCCACTAGATTGTGGATCAGCATAGCATCATGCTCTCCGAAAAGAAAAGCCAGATAAGACAAACTCAAGTTGAATTCTTAGGGATGCATATATCCCAAGGAAAGTTTCAACCTGGCCCATATATAGCTTGAGAATTATTGACGTTTCTTGATAAAAACCTTACTGTAAAGCAAATTCAACAGTTCTTGGGAATAGTCAATTATCTCAGAGATTTTATTCCGCGTGTGACTGAACACACCAGCCAGCTGTCAAAAATGCTGAAAAAGAATCCTTCTCAGTGGGGGATAGAACTGACAGCCGCTGTCATCGCTTTAAAGAAAGTGGCCCAGTCACCTCCACCTCTAAAGATCCCAAACGAGCCCCACTATTTAGCGAAAATTAAATTATACATTCCAAAGGAGAGACTAAAACTCTAGCCTCTAACACTGTTCAAGGCTACACCCACAGGATCTTCAATATCGTACATAAATGAACATGTAAATAACATTACAGACATCAACCACAGTCTAAAAATCCAAATATCAGAGTTTACAGAATTTACAAATTCTTACATTCGTACACAGGGAGAATGACCACAATCCTCTCCAAGTCAGGTGGTAGCAACTCAGCTACTCCGCTCTGCTTCTAGAAGCGCCTGGGAAGGGTTTAACATTTATAAAACAATAAAATCCGAGAGAAAGGCCCAGTAGGATATAATTTGAAATAACTTTGTAAGTAAGTAAATAAATGAGTAAGCAAGTAAATAAATAAATGAGACATTCAGTTCCAACACAACAGCCGAAACCTCACATCCTTTTTCTCAAAGGAAATATAACTGAAAATCTCCATATTATAGGCATTAACAAGTAATTTATACTATGATAAATTACTTACACAATCAAGTGCACAAGCCATATCACCCCGGGCTGGATTTCGGGTCCTGCCCCCAAGGATGCACTCTCCACATTCTATCTAGGCTATCAGCCGGTTTACCGATTCATAAGATCTCTTGTCTTAAGAAATCATTCATTAAACTTTATGAAACAGTTCATTATATTCCCCAAAATCTACACAAGTCATAGGGCGTAAAATATTTTTCTTTCGCAAACATGCTCTTTCTTTAAAACAATTGCAAGGCCAAAAATTCTTTTTGAAAACAGGCTCACAAAGAAAGGGGTAAGAAATCCTATCTCGTAAATATCAAACCTGGCTAGCGTTACTCTATTCTGACTTTCGCTTCCTCAAGCCCCTTAATTTGAGTCCTCAGCTAGCACTGATACAAAACAACACTTTAGGATCTAATTCTCATTCCTAAAGCAATTCAGTCTCAATTATATTATTTGATTTCTTATTAGTGTGCCTCAATCAATTTTCAAGTTTCATTAATCAACTCATGTTTCAAATCATCATTTCAAGGGTTTTCAATCTCAATACATGGATTAAAGATGCTAATCCATTCATTCTAGGTCCTCAAACGAAGCTAATTTAGGTTCTCCTCAAAATTAGGGCCAAAATAGGGTTTTTCAGGCAAAATAGGGTCAAACTCAGTGCACATCGGTTGACCGGTGATAGTACAGTGCAACACCACCGGTCGACCGTTGGTGTGCACTTCAGTCGACCGCGCAGGTCGACCTGATGTAGTGCAGACCGGTCGACCGATGGAATCAGGGCATGATGGCCAGAAGGGTCGATCCGAAGAAAATCAGTGGAAAACCTGGAAATCCAAGTCCCAAATCGAAATATCTCAAAGGAAAACCACTAGATCTGAGTTTTAAGTACTAAATCAAGTCCAAAGAACCCAAGATCTCCAATTTTTACCATAGGTTTACTCAAAATTCATCAAAATGCATTTCGAACCCAAATAAGTTTCTAAATCCGAAAATCTGAGTTTCAAGAGAGGTTTTTCATAAATCTTACCTCGAATCCTTCTCTTGGCGTTGAAAACTTCTTGAAGTTCTTCTTGGTTCAAAATTTGGTTGATTTGAGACAAAAACGGGAGAGAGAAAGAGAGAGTGAGAACAAGAGTGAAAAGAGAGAATGAGGGAGAGTGTGCTCGGGAAGGAAAAAGGAAAAGGAAGAAAAGAAAAGGAAAGAAAAAGAAAAAGGAAAAGAAAAAAGACAAGTGTCGTAGTTGTTAAAATGACAGTCCAGAAATGTGCCCATACACACTTCTGGGTAAAAATGTAAATAATAAGAATATTTAAATACCTTGGAATTATTTAAATTTCCACGTCAGAAACATTTATTAATCAATAATCAATTAATTAAATCAGATTAGGCACACTAATAAATTTTAATTACCTCAATTAAGCTTGTTTAATTCTTCGGGGTGTTACAAATTTTAATTACCTCGAAATTAGAACTTACCTCAAAATGCAAACAGATGTGGATATCGTTTCTGCATCGTTGTTTCAAGCTCCCATGTTGCTTCCTCAACTCCATGGTGCTGCCACAACACTTTCACTAGTGGGATCTCACGATGACGCAAGCTCTTTATCTTCCGGTCAAGAATCTGAACTGGTGCCTCCTCGTATGTCACGTCATTCTGTATCAGAATGTCAAACCATTGCACTACCGTTTCTGGCTCAGGTTGACATTCGCGAAGCATGAAGACATGAAACGTCATGCACGTGAGATAAATCAGGCGGTAAAGCCAGACGATATGCCACGACACCAACTCGTTGCACGATCGGGAATGGTCCAACGTACCTTGGCGCAAGCTTCCTTTTTACGCCAAAGCGAACAACTCCCTTACGTGGAGAAACCTTTAACATAACGATGTCGTCTTCCTGAAATTCCAAAGGTCTATGCCTTCTATCAGCATAGCTCTTCTGACGACTCTGTGCTGTTAACAATCGTTCCCGAATCACAACTATCTTTTCGTTATTCTCCTGAATCACTTTTGGTCCAGTCGTAAGTCGATCCTCTAGTTCCAACCAACACACAGGTAATCTACACGGTCGACCATAGAGAGCTTCGAACGGTGTCATACTGATACTAGCCTGATATCTATTGTTGTAAGCAAACTCAGTAAGGTGAAGATATTTCTTTCAGTTTCCACCAAAATTCAGAATACAAGCACGAAGCATATCCTCCAGAATATGAATAACTCTTTCAGATTGCCCATCAGTCTGAGGATGAAATGTTGTGCTGAAGTTCAATTTTGTTCCCGTGGCTTCCTAAAAACTTTTCTAATACCTTGCATTAAAACACGTGTCACGATCGAATGTAATGGACAACAGCACTGCGTGAAGTCTGACGACATGCTCCAAGTACAATTATGCTAGAATCTTCTGAGAATACGTCGCACGGAACGATATGAAATGTGCAGATTTCATCAACCTGTCCACCACCACCCAGATGGCATCATGCTTGTGCTCAGTCATCGGTAGTCCCATCAGAAAATTCATCCTGATGTGCTCCCATTTCCACCCCGGAATAGGTAAAGACTGCAACTCTCCTACTGGCTTCTGATGTTCAGCTTTAATCCAGAGACAAGTTACATATTCTGAGACGTACTCACGAACGTCTTTCTTCATGCATCTCCACCAGTATTGCCTTTTCATGTCCTGGTACATCTTAGTACTTCCCAGATGAATAGCGTACCTCGATTTATGGGCCACATGCATAATCGCCTTCTTGATCTCATCCACCTTAGGAACGACTAGGCAGTTGCGGAAGTAAAGTGCTCTATCCTCTCAGATTCTCCAATCATCAAGCTGCTCTCAATTCTGGATTCGAATCCAGATTCCTTGGAGATGAAGATCTTACCATTGATTCTGCTTAACTTGTTGCACAAGAGCCGGTGCGAAAATCAGATTATATACCATTGGCTGGTTATAATCGTCGTGGTACTGAAGTTCATAGTCGCTTACTACTTTAGTCATTTTTCAGTCTTCCAAAGCTAATGACGCCATAATTCCTGTAGCCTTCATGCTAAGGGAATCAACTACCACATTAGCTTTTCCTGGATGATACTACAACGTGAAGTCATAATCTTCCATTAACTCCATCCATCTCCTCTGCCTGAGGTTCAAATCTTTCTGAGTAAACAAGTACTTCAAACTCTTATGGTAAAAAAAGACTTGAAACCTTGCTCCACAGAGATAGCATCTTCATATCTTCAGAGCAAATATCACCACTGCTAACTCCAAATCATGAGTGGGGTAGTTCCGTTCATGCGGTTTCAATTGGCGAGATGCATAGGCAACAACGTGTCCACCTTGCATCAAAACACAGCCAAGTCCACTCCTCGAGGCATTAGACTATACCTTATATGGCTCTTCACTATCGGGAATAATCAGGACTGGTGCACTTGTCAGCCTCTCCTTCAATTCCTGAAAGGCATGTTCACATTCAGCGTCCCATTCGAATCTGAATTCTTTCTTGGTCAACCAAGTCATCGGTGCAACAATACTCGAGAAGTCCTTTACGAAACATCGATAATATCCTGCAAGTCTGAGGTAATTGCGAATCTCTACCACATTCTTCGACCTTTCCTACTATAACACAGTCTCAATCTTGGAAGGGTCCACAGAAATTCCTTGTCCTGATATCATATGCCTAAAAAACTTCACTTCCGTTAGCCAGAAGTCATACTTCTCCTTTTTCGCATACAACTGATGTTCATGAAGAGTCTGAAGAATAATCCTCATATGTTGTTCATGTTCTTCCCAAGTCTTCGAATAAATCAGAATGTTGTCGATGAAGACGATCACAAACTAATCCAAGTATGGCCGGAAGACACGGTTCATTAAATCCATGAACGCGGTTGGGGAATTCGTTAGTCCAAAAGGCATAACCAGAAACTCGAAATGCCCATACTGAGTTCTATAACTGTTTTCAGAATGTCTTCCTCCTTAATCTTCAGTTAATCATATCCATGTTGGTTACCGAATCGAATTCGGATGCGGAAGCGTGAGGGAGGCGGATCGTGTATAACAAAAATTTTCATAAAACCTTTGAGATACTCTATAGATTATATTAATTTATACACGAATAAATTAATCTCATTAATTCATTTATTAAGAACTCAATTACGAATAATACCCGGCGGCCGATTAGGATGATAACTTGAGTTCTTTGACCTCGAACAATCCTTGCTCCAAAGCTTTGTGTTTAGAAAACTAATGTCTTCCACGTCAATTCCTAGAATCCACGAAGACGTGTGTGTGGGCACACATGAGACAAAACGGGTTAGAATAAACACTCGAATTTTCACAAACACCAATGCATGCACGATGTAAAATTTTTTAGAGAAAAAATTTTCCTTCTCACTCTATAGAGATATTCGGCCGCCCTATTCAAATTAGGGTAAAAATTGTTTCAAAAATTGTCTCTCACAATTTTCTATTATTCTCTTATTTATAGAGTAGAAGTCAAACTTTTAGAATGAATCCAATCTCTATCTCCAAGATAAAGCTTGTTAATTATCTCCTATTTGAATTTGGAACAAAATATCCTCTTTTCCTTTATCCATTATGGCCGGCCAAGATAGGGGATTCTCATCCCTGTGTAGGCGCCAATATTAGATAGGGAAGGAAGAGAAAATCATCATTTATCCTGTAGTCTAATTTTGACTCAAATTCAAATTCAAATTTAAGTCCAACTTAAATTAATTTGAATTCTAAATTGAACAACTTATCAAATAAGTTTAAATGGATAATGTGTCTGGTAGAATTACTAGGACGACGCGGGGACTAATGGACTTATAATCTTGAGCTCCAATAAAATTAATAATTAATTAAACACTTTAATTAATTAATTAATTCTATTAATTTCAATAGTTACTCCACTTTAAACTTGGAATTGCACTCTCAAAATTATAGATATAAATTACTTCTAAACTGTGAAGTGTCCATTCGATATAGTCACTGCATATAGATCAATCCTCCATAAATAATTCATAATTAGAGCAAGGTAAAATCTGTTAACCTCTCTAATTACATCTTTATCCTTGAGTACCATTGATTCTCTAATGGACAGTGATTCATAAAACACATCCATGAATCGGAGCTCTTACTGGTCCAAGTACCGAATCAACTCTCAAGAGAATTATTTATCTGCTTCTTTCTCAAGAAGGAATGGATTTCATCTCGTATAATAACATTCCCGGCTAACTACTTCATCATATCTCTAAAATACAAAGAATGGGATTCAGGATCTCAGAATCCGTACCGAGTAAATCGAAAGACACAAATTCATAAATAGGAGTCTGTTAAGAACTCATGCTTAAGACCATTCTATATATGACCATCGGTAGACTCAATTAGAATTTCTATACTTAACAGAAATTATTAGAAATTCATATTGTGTCTGTGTCCTTGTTCCACATAATCTCATTATGCGAAATACACTCATTCAATATCTCACCATATTAACAGTGCGGATAACATCGTTTCATTCTAAATGGGAATGACATGCATTAATAATGTTTTAATTAGAGATTCTGAACTTTAATTAAATTCATTATGAACAATATTTTTGAATATTATCCTTAAACATTATCCTCTCGTATATAACGCTTATATACAATGTTTATGGTCACATAAATAATCATTGATTTTTCATTGATATTCATAAAATATTCACAAATATATATACATAAAAATGATGAATAAACTCTTTTATTAAATAAATAATAAATATCATATTACATCTTATGCTTCTAGGACACCATTCCCAACAATCCAGACCTCAATTCAATGTTAGAGTAATAGTGTGATCCACCCAACTAATCGAATAACTCATCGATCCTCGGCAGTGGGTATTTATTCTTCACAGTTACCCTATTCAATTGACAATAGTCAATGCACAACTGAAGAGGTTCGTCGTGCTTTTTCACAAACAATACAGGTGCACCCCAAGGGGAAGTACTGTTTCTTATGTACCCTTTTTCCGCTAGCTCTCTGAGCTGCTTTCTTAATTCTTTCATTTTTGCAGGTGTCATTCGGTAGGGAGGAATAAAAATTAGAGCCGTTCCCGGTATCAAATCAATGCTGAATTCAATTTCCCGATCCGGCGGTAAAAAGGGTAACTCATCAGGAAATATGTCTGCGAATTCATCCACCACAGGAATTCCCGCATTATCTCTAATTATCTCGGATTCACCTTCTAGAGCAAGAAGGAAAGAGAAACAAGCAAGATTTCTTCGTCCCCCAACATTGTACCTCAACAGTCGTTCTTCCAGGACTGGGTTCATGTCCACTTGATAAGTGATCATCACTCCAGAATTAGTCATTAGGGTCACTCTCCTACGGTAGCAATCAACAATCACACCGTATCTTGCTAACTAATCCATTCCGAGTACCATGTCAAACAGACTCATCGGAATGATTATCAGGTCAGCTCTCAATCGCTCACCTCCAATCGTGATTTCACACGATCTACACACACTAGCTACCTCCACACATCCCAGTGGAGAGTTTAAAGTCATCGGGGTTTCCAAGCTCTCAGTTTTCAGTTTCAATGTATGTACAAAAGTACTTGAAATGAAAGAATGGGTAGCACTAGTATCAAACAATACATGTGCTAGAGAGTGAGAGATTAGAATCATACCCTCAACCACCGTGTTGCTGGCCTGTCCTCCAGAACTACCTCCTATCAGGGAATACACTTGTCCCTGCACTTTCCCTTTCCCTTTATCACCAATATTAGGCCTCTGAGTCCCCAGCCTATATTGTTGTGGCGGAAGTATCTGCACCAGTCCCAACGCTTGAGGCCTAAACTTTGGATATTGAGGTGAACGGTAGGTTGGCACATGAGGGTATGGCATCGGCGTTGGCAGTTGTGGCTGATAAGGCGGCACAAACTGCGGTGGTCTTCCTTGACCGTAAGAAGCCTCACTCTGAGATTGTTGAGTCGGTGACTGATTCTGATTTGGACTGTTCCTTCTAATATGGCCAACTTGCCCACAATAATGACAGTTGTGGCTGTAGGGACCACTCCTGTCACTTCCAAAGGAACTAATACCACCACTGATCATTTCTCCGCTAATCTGTCCCTGATTGCGGTTTCTTCTACCACTCCTTTGTGGCCCACCTGAAGCAGAAGGTCTATCAGAAATAGAAACTCAACCAGCTACTTCCTTACTCTGTTGATATGCTAGATTATCTTGCTCCACACTTGTAGCAGCAGCCACCAGGTCTCGAAAATTTCAAATTCTTAGAGCTACCAATAGTCTCCTCACAAAATTCTTAAGACCCTTCTCGAATTTAAGACACTTAGGTGTTCAGACTCCACCAAAGATGCCACAAACCGGGACAGGTCATTGAATTTAGCCTCGTACTCCCTCACGGACAAGTCACCTTCTTGCAAGGATATAAACTCCATCGCCTTTTCATCCCTGTAACTCTGAGAGAAGTATTGTTCATTGAAAAGAACTTCAAACTGTTCCCAAGTCATTCCCGTAACGTCAAGTCTTCTTCTTACCTGCTTCCACCAAGTGCTTGCTTGGCCCCACATTTTATACACCGCAAATTCTACCCAATACTCCTCTGGCACTTCCATAGTGTTCAAGTGTTTAACTATGGAGTCGGACCAGTACTCCGCTTCCTGGGGTCCTCCCTCACTATTGAATGTGGGGATAGGTGCGCGTCTAAATTCACAGAAGTAATTTTACTTCCTATCCTCAGCCGGTCGCTCATTCTGAGCTCGAGTGGCCATGCCTTGGAAAGCAGCATCCATGAACTCTTGATTCTATGGTGCCGGTTGGTTAACAGATCTACGACGCGATAGTATCTCCTTTAACTGAAAAGAAACTAGACTGTTTAGTAGATTCCTGATGTCACACATGTATGTACAATCCTGTGGTTCCTAAACCTAAGGGCTCTAATACCACTCTGTCACGCCCCTGTCACGCCCCGAGGCGGAGGTTGGTGACGTGGAGGCTCGATTATGGGTTAAACGCGATTGAGAATAAAATATTAAGAAAATTTTCAAACGAGCCCCACTATTTAGCAAAAATTAAATTATACATTCCAAATGAGAGACTAAAACTCAAGCTTCTAACACTGTTCAGGGCTACACTCACAGGATCCATCCATAGGATCTTCAGTATCGTACATGCATGAACATGTAAATAACGTTACAGACATCAACCACAATCTAGAAATCTGAATATCAGAGTTTACAGAATTTACAAATTCTTACATACGTACACAGGGAGGATGACCACAATCCTCTCCAAGTCAGGTGGTAGCAACTCAGCTACTCCGCACTGCTTCTAGAATCGCCTGGGAAGGGTTTAACATTTATAAAACAATAAAATGCAAGCGAAAAGCCCAATAGGATATAATTTGAAATAACTTTGTAAGTAGTAAATAAATGAGTAAGCAAGTAAATAAATAAATGAGACATTCAGTTCCAACACAACAGCCGGAACCTCACATCATTTTTCTCAAAGGAAATATAACTGAAAATCTCCGTATTACAGGCATCAGCAAGTAATTTATACTATGATAAATTACTTACACAATCAAGTGCACAAGCCATATCACCCCAGGCCAGGTTTCGGGTCCTACCCACAAGGATGCACTCTCCACATTCTATCTAGGCCATCAGCCAGTTTACCGATTCATAAGATCTCTTGTCATAAGAAATCATTCATTAAACTTTATGAAACAGTTCATTATACTCCTCAGAATCTACACAAGCCATGGGGGTTAAAATATTTTTCTTTCGCAAATATGCCCTTTCTTTAAAACAATTGCAAGGCCAAAAATCCTTTTTGAAAACAGGCCCACAAAGAAAGGGGTAAGAAATCATACCTCGTAAATATCAAACCTGGCTAGCGTTACTCTATTCCGGCTTTCACTTCCTCAAGCCCCTCAATCCGAGTCCTCAGCTTGCACTGATACAAAACAACACTATAGGATCCAATTCTCATTCCTAAAGCAATTCAGTCTCAATTATATCCTTTGCTTTCCTATTAGTGTGCCTCAATCAATTTTCAAGTTTCATTAATCAACTCATGTTTCAAATCATCATTTCAAGGGTTTTCAATCTCAATACATGGATTAAAGATGCCAATCCATTCATTCTAGGTCCCCAAACGAAGCTAATTTGGGTTCTCCTCAAAATCAGGGTCAACACATGGTTTTTCAGGCAAAACATGGTCAAACCCAGTGCACACCGGTCAACTGGTGACAGCGCAGTGCAACACCCCCAGTCGACCGGTGGTGTGCACTTCGGTCGACTGCATAGGTCGACCTGATGTAATGCAGACCGGTTAACCGCATAGGTCGACCGGTGGAATCAGGGAAGGATGGCCAGAAGGGCCGATCCGAAGAAAATCAATGGAAAACCTGCAAATCCAAGTCCCAAATCGAAATATCTCAAAGGAAAACCACTATATCCGAGTTCTAAGTTCTAAATCAAGTCCAAAGAACCCAAGATCTCCAATTTCTACCATAGTTTTACTCAAAATCTATTTCGAACCAAAATAAGTTTCTAAATCTGAAAAGCCGAGTTTTAAGAAAGGTTTTTCAGAAATCTTACATCGAATCCTTTTCT
>NW_010367155.1:0-576 GCF_000414095.1 Morus notabilis | reverse complement strand
GCATATAAGATTGTTTCTTTACGTGTTGATTCCAAGCATGGTAAACTCTGACCGTGGATACCAAATATGGCAAAAAAGTCAAAAACAAAACCCATCCATAGCTTCCTATGAGAACGGATTTCAGTTTCCAAATCATATTGGTTATGACCAATGATTACCTTGAAACCCAAAAAAAAAAAAAATGTGTTAATAAAATTTTTTATATGTTCTATAAAAGACTAAAACCATAAGATGTCAACTAGCAAGATATGTAACCACAACAAAACAATCCAAGTAAAATAATCAGTCAAGCTCAAAATAATTCAATATTAACAAACTTTGCATAAAAGATGGGATATAAAACTATTACCAGAATGTATGAAAATTAAGTTCAGATGGAGTCCATACCTTAAGCTGATTGGCAACATCCCTAGCAGAAGATCCAGAAACTTCGATCCATGTTTTTTAGAAGAGTGCACATGCAGACAACATGAACACAAGATAGAACAGTGCATGGAAAGGATTGGCAGCCATATCAGCTAAGCTGCAAAAAAAAAACGCAATGGAATTGTTTACCAATCAAATTGTCCTCAACAA
>NW_010367154.1:0-2090 GCF_000414095.1 Morus notabilis | reverse complement strand
GCCCTGGGACAGCCACATATAAAGAAACAGAAAATTTATGGAACACTAAAGAGGAAAATCATAAGTTGGCATGTATTTACTGATGATTTTTCTAAACGACTGCTTACTCATGTGAATAGTTAAATAGAAGTTAATATCCAGTATCAGCCGCATATAACCCTAACGTAGTACGTAGCAATCTAACACAGAACACTAACTTCACTATTTACAAATCTAAAGTTTGTAACTCAAATATGAATCTCACCAGTTGTGTATTGTAAGACGTCATCTTCATAGTCTTTCCCCCTCTGCAAGTGACAACGAACTCCATTGCTCATTGCAGTGCCATATATTAAGCTCAAATCATGGTAGTTTAGCAAGGACTTCTTCCTGTAGGAGCGTGCATCTGGATGTGCCTAGATCAGCAATAATAAGAGTCATATACGAGTACGACAAAAACGTAACTGTCATCATGATGTGAATGATTGCATACCTTGATGTAATTTTCCCAAACAACATCATCGGCCACTATCCTTTGTTGTCTTTCATCCCAAATGAATTCGTTTTCCTCCAGTAACAACATCATCGGCCACTATCCTTTGTTGTCTTTCATCCCAAATGAATTTGTTTTCCTCAAGCAGGCTCCTTACATTGGTATAATACTTGAACAATTTCTTATAACGCTGTCTCAATATTTTAATCCCATATTGAAAACCGAATTTTGCATTGAACGAAGTAAGGATATCTTTCCAAGCTTGTCTTGTAAAGGTATCGTTAACCTTACTGCCTTTTCTCAGTTGACCAAGCAAAAGTTTGATAAAATAACGGTCCATGGCTAGTGTCCAATCTGTTTTTACTTGCTCATTAGTTGCAGGAACAAGATTGTTCACTTCAAGCACTAAAAAAATGGAGAGAAAAAAAATGAGAAAGGTGATATTTAAAAACTTTAAATATAATACTCGAGGATACCATCGGTAATCAAGTAAAAGTTTGGTGATTTCATAATTAAAAAAATTACAATGCTCGCAAATGTCATTAGCAGTTAAGAAAATAAATGGTAAAACTAAAAAAAAATAAAAAAATAAAAAAGGATTGTCACTTATAGCCAGACCGCCTTATTTTGTCTTCATCTCATTACAGGCACATTGCAAGAGTGAGCGAAAAGGGTTATCACATTTACATTTTTCAGGGTATAATAGACTTCATTCCATCATAAAAACTTAACTTAAAGACTAGATTTGCAAAGGTTGACTATACAAACACAAGTTGTTCTTATAGTTTTCAAATCACTTACCTACATATAAGTAACCAAAAATGCTGCTGGGAAAAATTGTCATAGATCATAATCGAATCAAAGACATCACAATTTATTTGTATCATTCCTTTAGTATGTGAAAAGATGCAGAGGCATACCGACATTTAATGATTGGAAGTCATCATCAAAGTCTATATCATGACTTGAAAGGCTATATCGTCCATCTGCAGTTGTATGTGCATATATCAAGCACAAATCATTGAAGTTCAGTAAAGCTTTGTTCCTGTAGTATTGCGCATCTGGGTGAGCCTGCATGAATGCCGTATATAAATTTACTTCGAGAATGGTGAAAAATTTTGTACACAAATAAGAGGTAGAGCACCTTGGTGTAGCCATCCCAGACGCATCTTTCAGCAACCACCATTTTCCGAGTGCTGTCCCACGAAAATCCATTCTGATCAAGGAGATTCTTCACATCGCTAAATTGCTTCCATAAGCTCGTATAATGACTTTTCAACACATTTACATCATATGGAGATCTGAAACTGGAATTGAACATGACCAACATGTCATTCCATGCTTGTTTGTTGAAGGTGTGGCCCATCCTATTTCCCCTATGCACCTGATCTAGCATCAGGTCAATAAAATAGCGCTCCATTGCTGGCGTCCAGGTTGTCCTTGAGCGGTCTCCGACTAAATGGGTTTGGCTGCCCATCTATCTATCACTTAGAGCATTGAATATCAGTGGATCAAATACTACCAGTACATTATTAGTTACATAAATGTGTGAATGACATGCTAATTACGATAGCTGATAGTGTAGTAAGAATGTTTGTTAGCCGAAAAAACTCCCAGG
>NW_010367153.1:634421-639139 GCF_000414095.1 Morus notabilis | reverse complement strand
CTGGTGTTTTGACAGCACTTATGGGAGTTAGTGGTGCTGGTAAAACCACTTTGATGGATGTTCTTGCTGGTAGGAAAACCGGCGGATACATTGATGGAGACATTAGAATTTCTGGTTACCCTAAGAAT
Organism: Morus notabilis; assembly: GCF_000414095.1. NCBI lineage: Eukaryota > Viridiplantae > Streptophyta > Magnoliopsida > Rosales > Moraceae > Morus > Morus notabilis. The sequence continues at coordinate 639,011 of NW_010367153.1, read as the reverse complement.
CAAGAAACATTTGCACGAATTTCTGGATATTGTGAGCAGAATGACATCCACTCCCCGCATGTTACTGTTTATGAGTCGTTGCTTTACTCTGCTTGGCTTCGTTTACCGGCTGAAGTTGATTCTGAAACCAGAAAGGTTGGTGGTGCACCCAAATATACCTCTATTTACCCTCTATTTTGATCTTATCTTCCAATGCATTTGTTAACTATGAACAACATGAACTGACTTGATAATTACATGACATGAACAGATGTTCATTGAGGAAGTGATGGAATTGGTGGAACTTGCTCCATTGAGGCAAGCGTTGGTGGGATTGCCCGGAGTCAACGGTCTCTCAACCGAGCAGCGTAAAAGGTTGACTATTGCAGTTGAGCTAGTGGCAAACCCTTCAATTATATTCATGGACGAGCCAACATCAGGATTAGATGCTAGAGCTGCTGCCATTGTCATGAGAACGGTTAGGAACACGGTGGACACTGGGAGAACCGTTGTGTGCACCATTCATCAGCCTAGCATTGACATTTTTGAAGCTTTTGATGAGGTAATTTAAAGAATTGTTTTAGTATTTCATAATTCTCTGGTTTTTAATTTCTTGTATGGTCTGTTTTATAGTTGCATTTGATTACTAATTAAAACATGTTGTTTGCAGCTATTCCTTATGAAGAGAGGAGGACAAGAAATATATGTGGGTCCATTAGGCCGCCATTCTTGCCATCTAATAAACTATTTTGAGGTAGGATTCAATGAAGCAAAGAAGAGATCAAATCCTTATTTCTTGTTTAAGTTAAAATTACAAATATTTATCCATAAGATCGCTAATTTATTTGCATTTCTGTCATGAAGTCAATTGAAGGTGTCGCTAAAATTAAAGACGGTTACAACCCTGCGACTTGGATGTTGGAAGTCACTGGTCCTGCGCAAGAAATGTCTTTGGGGGTTGATTTTACAGATCTGTACCAGAATTCAGATCTATACAGGTCAGTTTAATTCATTAGCAAATACATAAATAGTTTATGTCATCTGGGAGGGAAAAATGCTTAATCAGTTGCTGACAATGTTTTCAGGAGAAACAAAGATCTTATTAAGGAATTGAGCACCCCGGCACCTGGTTCGAAGGACCTCTATTTCCCTACTCAATTCTCACGATCATTCCTCACCCAGTGCATGGCTTGCTTCTGGAAACAACGCTGGTCTTACTGGCGGAACCCGCCTTACACCGCCGTGAGATTTTTGTTCACTACAGGCATAGCACTCATGTTTGGCACTATGTTCTGGGACATGGGATCTAAAACGTAAGTCTCAAGCAAAGTGACACAGCTAAATATTTACTAATTTGGTACTATTTAGCCCGTTTCTTACTCTACATTTTCTCATGTGTGCAATATCTGAACTTGGAAATACTAAAATGCAGGTCGAAGCAACAAGATCTGACCAACTCAATGGGGTCTATGTATTCCGCGGTCTTCTTCATCGGAGTCCAAAATGCTATGTCTGTGCAACCAGTTGTTTCCATAGAGAGAGCAGTCTTCTATAGAGAAAAAGCAGCCGGCATGTACTCAGCTTTTCCGTACACATTCGGACAGGTACATTTTTTTTTTTAAAATTTCAAAGAGTCCAAATTTATTATGTGAAACTATACAGCCCTATGGTTAGTTTTATTGATCAAATCCATAACAAAATAACATCTTAACTTGTGGGCAGACGGCGGTTGAGATTCCATACCTTGTATGCCAGGCGGTAGTTTATTGCCTCATAGTGTACGCGATGATAGGCTTCGAATGGACTATCGCTAAGTTCTTCTGGTACCTCTTCTTCACCTTCTTCGCCTTGATGTACTTCACATACTACGGCATGATGGCTGTGGCCCTCACGCCAAACGTCAGCATTGCTCAAATTGTGTCGGCTGCCTTCTATGGCTTATGGAACCTCTTCTCCGGATTCGTTATTCCTCGCCCGGTAAGCGTTTACTTTGATCATGATCATGTCAGTTTGAGCACTGTCTTCATTGACTAACTAAATCTGTTGGTTGTTAATGTTAAACCTATTTGACTAACTAAATCTGTTGGTTTTTTTGTTTTCGACAGAGGATGCCGGGGTGGTGGGTGTGGTACTACTGGGCATGCCCCTTCGCGTGGACTTTGTACGGACTTCTGGTGTCACAGTACGGTGACATCAGCACCAACATAGGAGAGACTGGCGAGTCGGTGAAGAATTATGTGGACCGTTATTACGGATTTGATCACGATTTCCTGGGAGTGGTTGCTGTCGTCTCCGTTGTGTTCGCTCTGGTTTTTGCCGTCATCTTTGCCTTTGCTATTAAGGTCTTAAACTTCCAAAGGCGATAGAGACTTATTTTACCTTTAATGCTTGCTTAATTTTATTTTTACTTCTTCTGTATATTTACAACCAAATTTTTGGTTAGTTTTCGACGTTTCAAGCTCCTGCAATTGGAAGCAATGTATCGTGTATTATTTTGTTTGTTTGTTTGAGATCCTATACTTATGTTTAAACTTTTGCAAATAAAGTGTGTATTTCTCTTGTATCCTTCAATTTATTAATGCAAATGACTGCATTCACATCCTCCTAATAGTGATTAATGATTGGTGTTCTTTAAAACCAAACCCGGCAATAGTAGTAATTAGTGCCCTTCGACATGTAGGTTAAACCAGAAAAAATTACGAAGTTATCAGTCTCTGTCCCCCAAATTAAATTATGCCACCTCACTAAAAAATGCCAACTCAGGTAAATGAGACAATTCATCACTATTATAACCACTTTCGTCAGATTCCGTTAACTTCGTGGACGTTTGGTTCATGGATTCAGAGTCATGATTCAGAAATATTTTCAATTTACGTCTGTTTTTTATGAGAGAAAATACTGTAACAAATCACGAATTATAATTCAAATCATGATACGAATCTATTAATCAAACTCACGCGATCTTTTATTTTTATTTTATTTGTATTTTATTTGTATTTTTTTAACATACTCTCTCTCATCTCCAATAAAAGAAAAAAAAAAAACACTCAACAGTGCTTTAAATCTAATTCATCAAAGATGTCATATTGTAGGGCCTACAGTGCTACTACAAAATCAAGCAAACATGACTTCATGTCATTCCACGGGCGAAGGGGAAAACAATTAGACAAACATAAGGTTAAGTAGCTATCCTATTTATGCGCTGTACTTTTGCAATGTTTCTCCATAGAGTTAGGAATTTTTTGAGGAGGCGTAAATGAAACCAAAATAATGGTACAACTATCTCATTTAAATGTTTGTATGTTTCTTCCTTTTTTTTATTCCAATAAACCAAGCTTGTAAATGAGTTTATTTCACTTTTTAAAGTTTATAATCCACAAAATTTTGAAAATGTACAATGACATTATTGATTTTTGGTTTATTTGAAATCTTAGATTTGAAATATGGGATATAGTGTACATTTGGGGTATAATTGAATTTTTAAAAATCTTATACAAACATTACAATTATAAGAACTTCATACGGGCTGTGAGGAAACAAGCTCAGATGGTGTCAAGAGAGAGAAAGAGGAATTGATGAGTGAGAAAGAAAATTTGAATTCTCATTACTCTAATTCTGTTACAACCACTTACTTATACATAAGTTAGTGTAGAAAACAAACTCTAACAAACTAACCCAATGAAAACATTACATGTGTAACATTTATCTAACATAACTAAGACTGCTTAACAGTCCCCCTCAAACTTAAAGTAGCTAAATCTTCTACTTTAAGTTTGCTACGAATAAGACCAAAAGTGGAACTTGAAATAGCTTTGGTGTATAGATCAGCTAGTTGACACTGTATGCTGCTTCTTGGATGGCCAAGATACTAGATTAGAACCAAGAAAGACACAAAACCCTGATGTGTTGGGAATGGTGCCCTAGAAGCATGAGATGTAATATGATATTTATTATTTATTTAATAAAAGAGTTTATTCATCATTTTATGTGCATATATTTATGAATATCAAAATAAAAATTCCGTGATTATTTATGTAACCTTAAACATTGTATATAAGTGTTATATATGAGAGGATAATGTTTGAGGATAATAATAAAAAATGTTGTTCATAATGAATTTAATTAAAGTTCGGAATCTTTAAATTAAAGCATTATTAATACATGGCATTCCCATTTAGAATGGAACGGTGCTATCCGCACTATTAATATGGTGAGATATTGAATGAGTGTATTTCGCATAATGAGATTATGTGGAACAGGGACACAGACACAATATGAATTTCTAATAATTTCCGTTAATCATAGAAATTCTAATTGAGTCTACCGATGGTCATATATAGAATGATCTTAATCTTGAGTTCTTAACAAACTCCTATTTATGGATTTGTGTCTTTTGATTTACTCGGTACGGATTTCGATATCCTGAATCATATTCCTTGTATTTTGGAGACATGATAAAATAGGTAGCCGAGAATGTTATTATACGAGATGAAATTCATTCCTTCTTGAGAAAGAAGTAGATAAATAATTCTCTTGAGTGTTGATTCGGTACTTGGATTAGTAAGAGTGCTCTGGTTCATGAATGTGTTTTATGAATCACTATCCATTAGA
>NW_010367153.1:558599-634228 GCF_000414095.1 Morus notabilis | reverse complement strand
AAAAATAATTAATTAAGAATAATTAATTATTATTTAAATAATGTGATTATTTAAATTTGAATTTGAATCATGAACATAATTTAAATTTATCCTTTTAAACTTATTTGATAAGTTGTTCAATTTAGAATTCAAATTAATTTAAGTTTGACTTAAATTCGAATTTGAATTTGATTTAAAATTGGACTACAGGATAAAGAATGATTTTCTCTTCCTTCCCTATCTGGAATTGGCGCCACACATAGGGATAGAAACCCTGGAGTTGGCCGGCCACAAGGATATAAGGTAGAGGAGAATTTTTGTTCCAAATTCAAATAGGAGAGAGAGATTTGATTCCTTATAGAAGTTTGACTTCTACTCTATAAATAAGATATGATAAAAATTACGCGTGACAATTTTTTGACCTAATTTTTGGGGCTGGCCAAATTCCCAAGAAAAGAGAGAAGGAAAAATTTTTCTCCCAAAAATTCCACATCGTGCATGCGTTGGTGTTTGTGGAAATTCGAGTGTTTGTTCCAACCTGATTTTGTCTCAAGTGTGCCCACACACATGTCTAGTAGATTCAAGGAATTGACGTGGATGACTTTAGTTTTCTAAACACAAGGCTTTGGAGCAAGGGTCATTCGAGGTCAAAGAACTCAAGTTATCAACCGAGTCGGCCTCTAGGTATTTTTCCTAATTGAGTTCTTAATATATAAATTAATATGATTAATTTATTCGTGCATAAATTAATATAATCTATAGAGTATCTCACAAGTTTTGTGAAAATTTTTATTATACTTGATCCGCCTCCCCCATGCTTCCGCATCCGAATTCGATTCGGTAACCAACAATTGGTATCAGAGCGGTTTATAGACGATATTAATTTATGCTTTGATTATTTGATAATCAAAATTAATATATTAAATATGTGGTATTTAATTATGTATGTATGTGATGGGTAGGCACTTGCATTTATGGATGTTTATATTTAATTCATGTTGATGAATGTATGGATGATGGATTTGGTCGTTAATTATATGGTTCCATGGATCGGTTATATTCATTCATTATAAATAATTTGTATTTTAATTCGGGATTAGAATTATTATAATTTTAGGATTTGGGTAGAATTAGGGTATTTTGATTTTGAATCAAAAGGAGGCCTAGAAGATCAAGTATGAAGTTCTTCCTATCTGCCCAGAAAAGTTCCCAGAATTCGCCCAGAAACCAGGCCAGCGCGCGCCCAGTGTGCGGATAGTCCGCGCGGTCAGACTGCCCACGCGCGCACCTAGGCATGCGGCTATGGGCCCAGATGCGATCAAATGGACCCGAACGGGCCCGAGGGTTTCTGAAACCCTCGTAATGCGTGCCGAAGGACCCAGAAAAGTTTCAGACCCTAAAGAAGGTGAAATCTGACCCGAAGACAAAGAATGAAGCCGAAGAATAAAGAATTCAAGAATCGAAGACCCGTTGATGTAACGGAAGAAAATAATTATTGTAATTATTTATTTATTCGATTGGGTTGTAATTTATTTTTCCATGGGACCTGGTCAAATCCATCTCAATAGCCGATTGCATATATTTATATTTTATGTTGATAATTATATATTATATGTCCATGCATATAACATGCCATATAGATATACTGTGCCTACTCATATGTTTTATAACATGCCATGCATACACGCGCATTTATTATTATTTATTTTATTTATTATCAAAGGGTTTTAGAAAAATAAAATAAAATAAGAACCATGCGCTAAAATTGATTTAATATGATTAAATTGATTTAAGTTGTAAAATTGATTTGTAAAATAATGTTACATGTGAAATTGAATTTAAGAGTTAAATTTTGAAATTTCACATATTTGAAAAATAAATTGTTTATTTTTCGATTTGAAAACCATGAGATGTTTTTCAAACAAAATACATATTTACAAAATAATGAGTGGGAGAGGGTTGTATGACAATACGACCCACTGGTCTCCACCGTTAGTGCAACACCGTGAGATCCGGAGAGGGGCTTTGCAGCGACATTGAATCGCCCTCCTAAAGGAGAGTGTTCTTACCGGATCAATAACAAGGTTGACTTCCTAGAGATAGGATTTCAGGATGTATTTCTGAATTGACTACCCAAAGGTAGCAATCCGAAGTTAAATCTATGGGATCTGAAATGGTGGGTTACACTCATAAAATATAATTGAATTTGTTGATTATATTTTGACCAAAATAACGGTAGTTAATAAATATGAAAATATGAGATATTTTGACTATATTTTTATTAACTGAGAAGAGTGTCGGTCTAATTGGCATATAACTTGACTACCTAAAGGTACACTTTATACGTGGAAAATTAGATTATCGTTGGCACCTAAAATTAAAACATGATTTATGTATTTTTCATGTGCATCATGCATCATATTTAATTGTGCCTAAATTCATATGCTTTTGATATTCATGCACATAAATTAATTAGATAAATATTCTACTTATTTCCAGCAACATGTCGAATCTTATAATCACACTACTTGCGACTGAAAAACTAAACGGTGATAACTACACTAAGTGGAAAAGTAACATGAACATACTATTGGTATGCAAAGACTACAAATTTATCCTAGTAGAGGAATGTCCTCAAGAACCCGCGACTAATGCATCTAAAACCGCAAGGGAGCCTTATGATCGCTGGATCAAGGCCAACAATAAAGCAAAGTGCTTTATGTTGGCCAGCATGAGCGATGTGCTTCGCAAGAAGCATGAGGAGATGGAGACTGCTTATGAGATAATGGAGTCTCTAGAAGCCATGTTTGGCGCTCTATTAGAGAAGGCTCGTTTAGTGCTGGAAGGGCTTTCATGAATGACAAGATGAAGAAAGGCTCTTCGGTCAAGGCACATGTTTTGAACATGATTGATCACCTCCATGATGTGGAGCTCAATGGTGCCAAAATTGATGAAGCCACCCAAGTTGGCATCATCTTGGAAAGCTTATCCCCTGATTTTCATGAGTTCTTGAACAACTTTGTTATGAACAAGAAAAAGTCCAACATCACTGAACTCTTGAATGACCTGCAAAACTTTGAATCCACCAACAAGAGAAGGGGAGGAGAAGCAAATGTTGTTGTTGCAGGAGGCTCTGGTAAAAACAGAAGAAAGGACCGGAACCAAGGGAAAGGGAAGAAAGGAAAGAACAAGAAACCTAAGAAGACTAAAGGCCCCATCCAGAAACCCAAGGAAAAATGTTTCCACTGCAATAGCGAAGGGCACTGGAAGAGAAACTGTAACAAGTATCTCGAGGAGCTGAAAAAGAAAAAAGAACAAGGTAAATCAGATTTACTAGTCCTTGAAACATGTTTAGTAGAGGGTGATACCTTAGCCTGGATAATTGATTCGAGAGCAACTAATCATGTTTGTTTTTCTTTGCAGAGTCTTAGCTCTTACACAGAGCTAGCTGATGGGGACTACACAATGAAAGAGGACAATGGCGCAAGAGTTTCGGCAAAAGCAGTAGGAGAAGTTAGACTTTGTTTTAGGAAAAATAAATTTTTAGTTTTGAACAATGTTTATTTTATTCCAGACATTCGTAAAAATTTGATTTTTGTGGCTAAGTTATTCGAACAATTATTTAAAGTTTATTTTGATAATGAATTTGTTAATATTTCTCGAAATGGTTTAAATATTTGTTCTGGACGTCTGGATGATGGTTTATATTGTATAAAGCCAATACCTAACTCACTGCTTAATACTGAAATGTTCAGAGTTGCCGAACCTAAGAATAAAAAGCAAAAGATTTCTCACGAAAATAACACATCTGTGGCATTTTAGACTTGGTCATATTAACCTAAATAGGATTGAAAGACTGGTAAATGATGGTCCTTTGCGCGAGCTAACAGTTGGCGAGCTTCCAGTCTGTGAATCTTGTCTGGAAGGTAAAATGACCAGGAGGCCTTTTACAGCGAAAGGAGAAAGAGCTACAAAACCCCTTCAGCTGATACATTCAGATGTATGTGGACCATTAAAAGTCCAAGCTAGAGGAGGTTACAAATATTACGTCACCTTCATTGATGACTATTCGAGATATGATTATGTTTACCTAATGCAACGGAAATCTGAAACTTTTGGAAAGTTTAGAGAATTCCGAGCAGAAGTTGAAAAACAATTAGGTAAACCGATCAAGACACTTCGATCAGATCGAGGGGGTGAGTACCTGGACCAAGAGTTCTAGGATTTCTTGATTGAAGAAGGTGTGGTATCCTAATTGACTACACCCGGTACACCACAGCAGAATGGTGTAGCCGAAAGGAGAAATCAGACTTTGCTCGACATAATAAGATCAATGTTGAGTTATTCTTCATTGCCTACTTCGTTCTGGGGTGATGCCCTAAGAATAGCTGCCTACATTCTGAATAGAGTACCATCTAAGTCTGTTCCTAAAACACCTTTAGAGTTGTGGTGTGGTCGAAAACCTAGTTTGAGACACGTACGCATATGGAGGTGTCTGGCACATGTGCTAAAAGGAAAGACTGGGAAGTTGGAACTCAAGTCAGAAGTGTGTATGTTTGTAGGATATCCTGATGGGATGAAGGGAGGTTTCTTTTATAGTCCTGAAGATCAAAAGGTGTTTGTATCGACAAATGCCACGTTTCTGGAGCATGACTATATGATAGATTTTAAGCCCAGAAGCAAAATAGTTTTGGAAGAGTTACTTTTCGATGAGATCGGACCACAGCCGGCAAGAGTTGTCGGATCACTAAGAGAAAAGACCACAGTTCCTGATCAGACTCCTATGGCACCTCGTCGTAGTGGGAGGGTAAGCAGGTTACCCGACTGGTATACCGAGGAAGCCCAAATCGTTACTGCTGATGACGGTAAGGAGGATCCATTGACCTTTAAGGATGCGATGGATGATTCTGATAAGGAAGAATGACAAGAAGCTATGAAACTCGAGATGGAGTCTATGCACTCTAACTCAGTCTGGCAACTTGTAGATCTACCCGAAGGGGTAAAACCCATTGGATGCAAGTGGATCTTCAAGAGAAAGAGAGGAACGGATGGAAAAGTATAGACTTATAAAGCAAGGCTAGTGGCTAAGGGTTATACCCAAAAGGAGGGAGTTGACTATGAGGAAACTTTCTCACCAGTAGCTATGCTTAAGTCCATCCGGCTACTCCTGGCCATTGCAGCATATTTTGACTATGAGATATGGCAGATGGGTGTCAAGATAGCTTTTTTGAGTGGCTATCTTGAGAAAACCATCTATATGGATCAGCCAGAGGGTTACATAGAGGAAGGTCAAGAGCAGAAAGTCTGCAAGCTGCAGAGGTCCATTTATGGATTGAAGCAGACTTCTAGGTCATGGAACATCAGGTTTGATGAGGCTATAAAGTCTTATGGATTTGATCAAAATATTGATGAACCATGCGTCTACAAGTACAAGAAAGAAGAGAAAGTGGTATTCTTAGTTCTTTACGTCGATGACATCTTACTCATTGGAAATGATGTGTGACTTATGACAGATGTAAAGGAGTGGTTAGCTAACCAATTCCAAATGAAAGATTTAGGAGATGCAAGCTATGTTCTTGGGATTAAGATTATTTGAGATCGCAAGAAAAAGCTTTTGGTGTTATCATATGCATCTTATATAGACAAAGTGTTGTCTAGGTACTCGATGGAGAACTCCAAGAAAGAGAATTTACCTTCTAGGCATGGTATTCATCTTTCTAAGGAGCAATGTCCAAAGACTCCACAACAGGAAGAAGATATGAGACGGTATCCCTATGCTTCGATTGTGGGAAGCCTTATGTATGCCATGTTGTGTACAAGACTAGATATCTGCTATGCAGTGGGAGTGGTCAGTCGCTACCAGTCCAAGCCAGGATTAGATCATTGGGTTGCAGTAAAGTGTATTCTCAAGTATCTTAGGAGAACGAGAAACTATATGTTGGTATATTCCGAAGAAGATTTGTCTCTCACTGGATACACGGATTCTGATTTCCAATCGGATAGAGATAGTCGACGGTCGACATCTGGATCTGTGTTCACTCTTAATGGAGGAGTCGTGGTATGGAGAAGTGTAAAGCAAAAGTGTGTTGCTGACTCTACCATGGAAGCTGAATATGTTACAGCTTGTAAAGCCGCAAAGGAAGCTACATGGCTCAGGAAGTTCTTAACTGATCTGAAAGTTGTTCCAGATATGGATAAGCCAATTAATCTCTACTGTGACAACAGTGGAACAGTGGCTAATTCAAAGGAACCTAGAAGCCATAAGAGTGCGAAACATATAGAAATGAAATATCACCTGATCAGGAACATTGTGGATAGAGGCGATGTAGCAGTTCTGAAGATTGCGTCAGAGAACAACCTTGCTGACCTGTTCACCAAGATATTGCAATTAAATGTATTTGATCGGCACATAGATGGATTTGGGATTAGAGACATGACACACCCGCTTTAGGACAAGTGGGAGATTGTTGGGAATGGTGTCATAGAAGCATGAGATGTAATAGGATATTTATTATTTATTTAATAAAAGAGTTTATTCATCATTTTATGTGCATATATTTATGAATATTTTATGAATATCAAAATGAAAATTCCGTGATTATTTATGTAACCTTAAACATTGTATATAAGTGTTATATACAAGAGGATAATGTTTGAGGATAATAATAATAAAATGTTGTTCATAATGAATTTAATTAAAGTTCGGAATCTTTAAATTAAAACATTATTAATACATGTCATTCCCATTTAGAATGGAACGGTGCTATCCGCACTGTTAATAGGTGAGATATTGAATGAGTGTATTTCACATAATGAGATTATGTGAAATAGGGACACAGACACAATATGAATTTCTAATAATTTTCGTTAAGCATAGAAATTCTAATTGAGTCTACCGATGGTCATATATAGAATGATCTTAATCCTGAGTTCTTAACAAACTCCTATTTATGGATTTGTGTCTTTTGATTTACTCGGTACGGATTCTGAGACTTTGAATCCTATTCCTTGTATTTTGGAGACATGATAAAATAGGTAGCCGGGAATGTTATTATACGAGATGGAATCCATTCCTTCTTGAGAAAGAAGTAGATAAATAATTCTCTTGAGTGTTGATTCGGTACTTGGATTAGTAAGAGTGCTCTGGTTCATGAATGTATTTCATGAATCATTATCCATTAGAGAATCAATGATACTTAAGGATGAAGATATAATTAGAGAGGTTAACGGATTCTACCTGGCTCTAATTATGAATTATTTATGGAGGATTGAAATATATGCAATGGCTATATCAAATTGACACTTCATAGTTTAGAAGTAATTAATGTCTATAATTTCGAGAGTGCAATTCCAAGTTTATAGTATAGTAACTATTGGAATTAATAAAATTAATTAATTAATTAAAGTGTTTAATTGATTATTAATTTTATTGGAGCTTGGGATTATAGGTCCATTAGTCTCCGCGTCGTCCTTGTAATTCTACCAGACATAAAGGGCAAAATGAAAATTTTAGAATTATGAAATTCTAAAATTAAATGCTCAAAAAATAATTAATTGAGAATTAATTATTATTTAAATAATGTGATTATTTAAATTTGAATTTGAATCATGAACATAATTTAAATTTATCCTTTTAAACTTATTTGATAAGTTGTTCAATTTAGAATTCAAATTAATTTAAGTTTGACTTAAATTCGAATTTGAATTTGATTTAAAATTGGACTACATGATAAAGAATGATTTTCTCTTCCTTCCCTATCTGGAATTGGCGCCACACACAGGGATAGAAACCCTAGAGTTGGCCGGCCATAAGGATATAAGGTAGAGGAGAATTTTTATTCCAAATTCAAATAGGAGAGAGAGATTTGATTCCTTATAGAAGTTTGACTTCTACTCTATAAATAAGATATGATAAAAATTGCACGTGACAATTTTTTGACCTAATTTTTGGGGCTGGCCGAAATTCCCAAGAAAAGAGAGAAGGAAAAATTTTTCTCCCAAAAATTCCACATCGTGCATGCGTTGGTGTTTGTGGAAATTCGAGTGTTTGTTCCAACCCGATTTTGTCTCGAGTGTGCCCACACATATGTCTAGTAGATTCAAGGAATTGACGTGGAAGACTTTGGTTTTCTAAACCCAAGGCTTTGGAGCAAGGATCGTTCGAGGTCAAAGAACTTAAGTTATCAACCGAGTCGGCCTCTAGGTATTTTTTCTAATTGAGTTCTTAATATATAAATTAATATGATTAATTTATTCGTGCATAAATTAATATAATCTATAGAGTATCTCAAAAGTTTTGTGAAAATTTTTATTATACTTGATTCGCCACCTCCACGATTCCGCATCTGAATTCGATTCGGTAACCAACATGATGTTGATATTCGGTCATCAACATCTGATACCCAATCTGCATCACAGAAGCTGACCAAATCCAGTCTTTCTGTAGGACGTTCTCTCAAATGAAGACCATAATCCATTGTGTCGACTAGATAGCTCATAATTCTCTTTACAGCCTTCCAATGAGCTTCTAGAGGTGTTTGCATGAATTAGAAAACCTTATTAACATTGTAGGAGATTTATGGCCTTGTGATTGTCATATATTGCAATGCACCCACCACACTTCTATATAATTGGACATTACTTACTTGATCACTGCCAAAAGAAGTAAGTTTTTGTCCTGTGGTCATGGGATCTGAAGCACCTTTTGCAAACTGCATCTTTGTTCTACATAACAAATGAGTCACATACTTCCTTTGAGATAAAAATAAGCCTTGAGTTGTTTTTGCAACTTGTATACCAAGATAATAATTAATCTCTCCTAAATCTTTGAGGGCAAAAGTAGTATTGAGCTTAGTGGACAATTCCTAGATTGTTGATTCATTGCTTCTTGTTATTAGTATATAATCCACATAAACAAGGATGTATATAGTCCACTTTGACGTGACTTGAATGAAGAGAAACTGATCAGACTTGGTTGAGTGAAAACCAAGTTGAAGCAGTGCATGATGAAGCTTTTCAGACCAAGCTCTTAGAGCTTGTTTCAAGCCACAGAGGAGCTTGTTTCAAGCCATAGAGTGACTTGTGAAGTTTGCAAACTAATGTTGGATGTTGTTGATCAACGAAGCCTGCAGGCTGTTCTATGAACACTTACTTTTGTAAATCCCTATTTAAAAAGGCATTATTCACATCAAGTTGTCTCACACACCACCGCCTGCTTAGTGTGAGAGTGAGAATCACACGAATGGTGGTAGGTTTTACCACTGGACTGAATGTCTCAGTGAAATCAAATATTGCCACATGATGAAACCCCTTAGCTACAAGTCACGCCTTGTACTTATTTATGCTGCCATCTGGATTCTCTTTTACTCTAAACACCCACTTGCAACCTATGGCTTTCCTGCCATGAGGTAATGAGACAAGGCTCCATGTGTTGTTTCTTTGAAGAGCAAGAAACTTATATGTCATAGCTTGTTTCCAGTGTGTTGCTTCCAAAGCTTCTTCAACTGTATGATGCTCTCTTGTTGCCATGTACACTTTGGGTTTAAAAATGCCTCGTTTGGAGCATGTCATCATTGAATGAGAAGGCTGTAAGGTTGATACATGTGTTGTTCTGTGATCTTGATCCTGCACACACAAGTCCTAATTCGAGATTGTTGTTAAATAAATAGGTTCTGCCACAGTAGGAAGAGGACTGGGTATAACAGTGGAGGAATGGATTGAATCAAGGTGTGAGGAAGATGATCCATGAGAAGAAGAAGAGGACAAAGAGGGTAGAACACTGAGTGGTGCTGAGAGAAGAGACTGATGGGACTCAATAGAGCACGGTTGAATAGGATGTACAGTTTTGATAAAAGGAAAGGAAGTTTCATAAAAAATGAGATCCCGAGAGATATATATTCTTCCAGATGGATCTAAACACTTATAACCCTTATGTTTGATACTATAGCCAAGAAAGTACATGGAATTGACCTAAACTGTATTTTCTTTTTGTTATAAGGTCTAATGTTAGGATAACATGTGCAACCAAAAACTCAGTTGAAAGTAAACAGGCTTAGTACAAAAAAGGATTTCTAAGGGTGTTTTATTGTGGAGATTTGGTGTTGGTAATCTGTTTATAAGAAAAACATAAGTTCAAAAAGCTTCATCCCAATATTTGAATGGCATAGAAGCTTGAGCAAGAAGGGTTAAACCTCTTTCAACAATATGTCTATGTTTACGCTCAGCCACCCCATTTTGTTCATGTGTATGTAGAGAAGGATGCCTATATTCTACTCCATGTTGAACTAAAAGGTATGTAAAGGCTCGAAACTCTCCTCCTCAGTCAGTTTGGATGCATTTGATAAGTAAACCAATTTGTTTTTTCACTAGTGTTTTGAAATTCACAAAAGCTTGTAAGGCTTCAGATTTGGTTCTTAGAAGATATAACCACGTAAAACGAGAGTAAGCATCAATGAAATGAATGTAGTATCTATATCCTCTAGAAGATAAAGCAGGTAAAGGACCCCACAAATCTTAATATAGAAGTTGTAAAGGACTAGTGTAAACAGTTTGAGAGAGAGAAAATGACAGTTTATGAATTTTGCCCAAACAACAAGACTTGCACACAGAAACAGTTGAAGTTTTATTTATGTCAGAGAGATTATAACTATTCAATACCAATTTTACAATCTTATTTGTAGGGAGTCCTAATCTGTTGTGCCACAGCTCAAAACAAAAAGGCTTAACAACAATACTAGTTTAAGCTTGAACACCAGAAATCAATGAAATAGATGGCTTGGCAGAATTATGAAAAGAAGTGCAAGACTAAGAAACATTTTGAAAGTTTACTGGAACGGTGGACTTGAGGTTGATCTGGGATTTGTCAAACACATAGAGGCCATCTTTAAGATGACTCTCAAGCAGAACCATCTTGGAAATAAGATCCTTGACAAAACAAGAAGTGCGGTGAAATTGAAAAAACACTTTGTTATCAGCTGCAAACTTGGAGACACTTAAAAGATTTTTACGAATTCTAGGAACATGCAACAAGTGTTTGAGAGTGAGGGATTTAGACGAGACAAAAGGACTAGAAAAAGTGGAAGAACCAATATGTTTAATAGTCAATCCCTTACTATTTCCCATATGCACCTGATTTGAACCATAGAATTCAGCACTGTTCATGAGGTTAGATTGATCTGCAGTCAAATGGTTAGTAGCACCTGAATTAGGAAACCATTCCATGTCAGAGGAATCATCAGTGTACCAGGCTGAATCAAGAACTGCTTCAGGAGTAGCAAGCAAAGCACCCATATGAGTAGAGTCAGTAGCTGAATTTGGATTTGGACATTGAGCTAAATTGCCTTGAACATAATGATTGAACTGAGATGGACTAGTGAAAGACCTGTCAAACCTATAATAGCACTGTACAACAATATGACATTGTTTTCCACAAAGCTGACATTGTATTTTGTTGCTATTCCATGACTATCCTCTATCGTGACCAAAACAACCTCTGGCCTTACTGTTGTGATTACCAGAAAAATGACCAGGTCTAGAAGGAAAACCACTAGAGGAATGCCCAGGGAAAACATAATTGGAACCATGAGGAAAATGACCAAAATTAGAACTATTGAATCGTGAATTTGAATTAGGTCAAGCACTAGTCATAGCAAGATTAGCCAGAGAAGGCCCCGGGGAAGGATTAAAACTGTCACTCTGCTTAACAACTCTCTCAATTCAGACTTCTTGAGCTAGAATGAGAGACTCAACCTCTTCAACAGAATAGTCATTAAAACTAGAGTTCACACTAATCTCTAAGATATCATATTTGGGAGGTAAACCATTGAAGATCACATCTATGTGATCCTTAGTAGAAATTTCATGGCCAACCAAAGCAAGCATATCAACAAAATGCCTAATCCGAAGCAGATACTCATTAACAGACAAAGAATCTTTACGAGTATTCTATAATTGAGTTTTAAATTGAGACTTTTTAGCCCTAATTTGAGAGCTGAAGTATACCTCAATTGTACGCCAGACTTGAGCTGCTGTTTCACAATTAACCATGCGAGCAAGAACCGAATCGGACATCGAAGCTAGCATCCAAGACATGAGCAACTGATCTTGTTGCTCCCATTCTACATAAGCTAAATTAACCACACGAAGAAGCTCATCCGCTGGAGAAAGAAATTGTGGAGGAGACTGTGCAGAATCTGAAAGAAAATCTTGGAGGCGATGACCACGAACAGTTGCGAGAAGCTGTCCCCACCAAACCAAAAATTTATTTTTGTCTAGCTTCGACGCAACAGGATGTGAGAAAGTAACTGGTACAAATCGAGAAGAAGAAGAATTAGTCGGCGCAACATCTTCCATGGCGATCGTCGGAAAAAGAAACTCCGTCATCGGCGAGAAAGCTCAGATACCATGTGAGGAAACAAGCTCAGACGGTTTCTAGAGAGAGAAAGTGGAATTGATGAGTGACAAAGAAAATTTGAATTCTCATTACTCTAATTCTATTATAACCACTTACTTATACATAAGTTAGTGTAGATAACAAACTCTAACAAGCTAACCCAATGAAAACATTACACGTGTAACCTTTATCTAACATAACTAAGACTGCTTAACATGGACAAACTCTGAAAGGGAAAAAAAAAAGGTAAAGCCTTAATTAATCAGGAAAGGTTTTTAGACAAATGTTTATTAAATATAAGAGAAATACACACTTTATTGGCTAAAGTTTAAACAAAGTATAGGACGCTAATTTAAATACTACACAATACATTGTTTCCATTGCCAGGAAGTTGAAGTATATATTTTTCAGAATCAAGAAAAGAAACGAAAGATTTTGTTCCAAGTATACACAGAGTGACATAGAGTAAACATTAGCTGGGAAAGTCTCTATCGCCTTTGGAAATTGAAGGCCATGATAGCAAAGGCAAAGATGATGGCAAAAAGAAAAGCAAAAGACACATTGACGATAGCAACAACTTTTAGAAAATCATAGTCATATCCAAAATATCGTTTGGCAAACTGTTTCACCGTCTCGCCTGTCACATTGTTAATCTCTGTGTTCATTTCTCCGTATTGCGACACCACAAGTCCGTACAAAGTCCACGACACGGGGCATGCCCAATAGTACCATCGCCACCATATTGGAATCCTCTGCCGTGAACCAAATAAAAAACAACAAACTAGTAAATTATACGAGATAGGCCATTTTAAAAGTATTTCCAGTAAATAACATATTTTAAAATATTTATGGTAAGTAACATATTTGCGGTGTTAGCATAATTTTTTTCGGAGAATCTATTTAGCTTAAATGCTTTTAACATTAGTATGGTGTGTTGAAGAAGGTGCTCAAAGGACTGTAGATCACGAGTAAGCGTTTAGCATGTTTGGTTCATAGATTTGGATCATATTTTAATTTTTAAATCTTTTTGCTTTAATTTCTGTAGAAAAAAAATTGATTTTCTGTTAAAACCTACGAACCAAAGGGATACTTTAATCTCACCGTGCGAGGAACAATGAATCCAGCGAAGAGGTTCCATAGGCCGTAGAAGGCAGCCGACACAATTTGAGCAATGTTGACGTTTGGAGTGAGGGCTACAGTCATCATGCCGTAATATGTGAAGTACATCAAGGCGAAGAAGGTGAAGAAGAGGTACCAGAGGAACTTTGCGACGGTCCAGTCGAAGCCGATCATTGAGTACACTAGGAGGCAATAAACTACAGCCTGACATAAAAGGTATGGAATCTCAACCATAACCTGCCCACAACAAAGTCTAGGTGTTATGGAGTTGATTGATGACTACGTAGAGAAAGAGTTAGGGCTCGTTCTTTTCGAGTAAAACTCAAAAAAAGTTTAAACTCAAGTTACAACTTTATTCAAGTTTATGTTCATTTATAAAATTTGCATTTAAACTTGAGTTTGGGTAAGTTCTTAAACTCAAACTCAAGTTAACGAACAATGTTTTTTCTATTCTTAAAAACGATATTACTTTTTTGTTTTAATTCTTATTGAGATGATTTTTTTTCTATGCATTCACAATGAAAAGACGAATAAAACTCCATCTATATACCCTATTAAAATTTTTCATCACCATTGAGTTTTTATTAAAATACTATCTAAATACAAATTCAAATTTTGACCCACTCAAACACAAACTCATAGAGATTCTCAATTCAAATCATTACTCAAATGTGCACATCCAAACACAAACTCAAGTTACAACTTCAATTCAAATTACAACTCAAATTCAACTCAAGATCTACACTCAAATCACCATAACTAAAAAATGCAACCGAACAAGCCCTAGATCTCTAAATTCACATGTTAGCTCTGTAAATTGTACTTTTAACATGATAATTTTGGACTCTATTTTCAGAAAATGCATTTTTTTTTTTAAATTCATGTCAGCTATTAAGTAAATCAATAATGGAAACGTAATGAATTATTGATGCACTTAAAAAATAGAAAGAAAACTAAACAATAAATTTTTTTTTTTTTGAAAAATTTGTTGAAAAGGGACATTCATCACGGTTTCATTCTAAAGAAGATAATATGTAAGAAATTTGTGTTACCTGTCCAAATGTGTACGGAAATGCTGCATACATGCCGGCTGCTCTTTCTCTATAGAAGACTGCCCTCTCTATGGAAACGACTGGTTGCACAGACATGGCATTTTGGACTCCGACGAAGAAAACAGCGGCATACATGGACCCAAACGCGTTGTTCACATCTTGTACCTTCTTCCTGCATTTTTAATTTTAAAATTTTTTTTTTCAAGTTCAGATATTGTGCACATGAAAAATTGCAGATTAAGGAAACATGCTAACTAGTAGAGTTCCAAAGTAAATATTTTATGTGTCACTTTACTTGAGACTTACGTATCTGATGCGACGTCCCAGAACATAGTACCGAACATCAATGCTATGAAAGTGGTGAACAAAAATCTCACGGCCGTGTAAGGCGGGTTCCGCCAGTAAGACCAACGTTGTTTCCAAAGGCAAGCCATGCATTGCGTCATGAATGATTGCGAGTATTGAGTAGGGAAATAGAGATCTTTTGAACCATGTGCCGGGGTGCTCAATTCCTTAATGAGATCTTTGTTTCTCCTGGGATTTTTTTTTTTTTTGATTTTTTATCAGCCACAGATTTCCACATTTTCCTCTTCCAGATGAAATAAACTATGTATGTATTTCATAATGAACGTTGGCAAGAAAATGCTAATCTGACCTGTACAGATCTGAACTCTGGTAAAGATCTGTAAAATCAACCCCCAAAGCCAATTCTTGCGCAGGACCAGTGACTTCCAACATCCAAGTTGCAGGATTGTAACCATCTTTAATTTTAGGCACGCCTTCAATTGACTTCATGACAAAATGTAAATGTATTAGCGAGCTTACGGATAAATATTAGTAAGTTTGACTTAAACAAGACACAAGGATTTGATCTCCCGTTTTCTTAATTGAATCCTACCTCAAAATAGTTTATCAGATGGCAAGAATGGCGGCCTAATGGACCCACATATATTTCTTGTCCTCCTCTTTTCATGAGGAATAGCTGCAAACCTCATGATTTAATTATCAGTAATCAAATTCAATTGTCAAACACAAGAAAAAAAAACAGAGAATTATGAAATAGTAAAGCAATTCTTTAAATGACCTCATCAAAAGCTTCAAAAATGTCAATGCTAGGCTGATGAATGGTGCACACAACTGTTCTGCCAGTGTCCACTGTGTTCCTAACCGTTCTCATGACAATGGCAGCAGCTCTAGCATCTAACCCTGAAGTTGGCTCGTCCATGAATATAATTGAAGGGTTTGCCACAAGCTCAACTGCAATAGTCAACCTTTTACGCTGCTCGGTTGAGAGACCGTTGACTCCAGGCAATCCCACCAATGCTTGCCTCAATGGAGTAAGTTCCACGAGCTCCATCACTTCCACAATGAACATCTGTTGATATCATGTAATTATCAAGTCAGTTCATATTGTTCATAGTTAACAATTGCATTGGAATATATGATTGAAAATGAAGCCTAAACAGAAATCCATTTGGGGTACCACAAACCTTTCTGGTTTCGGAATCAACTTCAGCTGGTAAACGAAGCCAAGCAGAGTAGATCAAGGATTCATGAACAGTAACATGCGGAGAGTGGATATCATTTTGCTCACAATATCCAGAAATTCGGGCGAATGTTTCTTGCTTCTTAGGGTAACCAGAAATTCTGATGTCCCCATCAATGTATCCGCCGGTTTTCCTACCAGCAAGAACATCCATCAAGGTGGTTTTACCAGCACCACTAACTCCCATAAGTGCTGTCAAAACACCAGGCCTAAAGCTACCACTCACGCCATTCAAAAGAACCAATCTATCCTCTTCAATTCCTTGACTTTTCATTTCCTGCAGGTTCAGACGTTCAGTTCATCCATTTAACAGAGTGTTGTATAACATTAGAAATGAATGAACACTTTTCAATGAATGACCTTGTAACGAAATGCCCCCTAAATTTTAAAAATAACAAATTTTCTCCCTGAACAATTAGCCGTTAGCACGCGTCCCCCTTTTCTGCCCCTCGGTTAAATTTTGAATATTAAGTGACACGTGAAAGTCACAAAGGTATTTAATTTTTATTATATCATGAAATGACGATTTTGCCCATCCAAGCCCAGCCGTTGACTGGTCAAACCCGCCGTTGACCGGCATTGACCAGGATGGGGGGTCGGCGGGATGTGTGTCAAATCGAAGATCTCAAAGTCAAGAACACTTATCCGGAGTTGATTTCTCCAAATGACGCCCGGTTCACCAGAAAATGCTCAAAACTCAAAATAGACAGAGGCGGTACATCGGAGCTCCTTTAACACCGATAAGGGAAGTAATCATGTGGGTTTTTGCTCCACTCAGTGAGGGGAATATACTAGTAAAACTTGCTGGCAAAACGGAGGTCATATGGCGTTGGAATTCGGTGTGGAGACAAAATGGACCAAAACTTTAACCGACACTTGTAGGTGAATGGCGGTAAGATCGGCGGCAAGATTCCGGTTCCGAAGGTTTTTGTTGGCGGCTCCATGGGTGGCCAGCGTTTGGTGACGGCCGGAGGCCAGATAGTGGCGGCTCAAAGTGGTAGTTGGGCTTGGTTTTTCACGTGCAAAGAAAGAACAAAGAGAGAGAGGAAGCGAGAATGAGAGGGAGAGAGGGGGAGAGGGAAATCGTCATAGGTTCGTAGTGATCTTAGGCTAGGCTTGGATGGGCAAAATCATCATTTCATAATAGAATAAAAATTAAATGCTTCAGCGACTTTCACGTGTCATTTAATGTTCAAAATCTAACCGAGAGAGCGAAAAAGGGAGACACGTGCTAACGGCTAATTGTTCACGGGGAAATTTTATTATTTTTAAAATTTGGGGGGCATTTTATTACAAGGCCAATAGTTAGGGGGAAAAGTGCAATTTGTCCTAATAATAATTTACTGACTCTTACTAATGTTCACTTTTTTTTTCTTTTTTTTTTCCCCTTCTTTAACTCACCGTTGGCATGTCCACCGAGTATACGATGTTATCAAAGACGATGGAATGTGGTTCAAATGGAAGAATCATTCCCCTTTTCCTGTTCTCATTTTTACCAAACTGACTGTGGTGGCTTGAGCTATCTGCTCTTTGTTGCATCTCAACGGCTTCATTACTCTGAGGATCATCAGATTTAGCTGCCGCTCGTAACTTATCAAAGACTGCACATTCACATATTAGTGTCATATAACTTTTCTTTTTATTCTTCTTCTTTCCCTAACTATTAAGTTCTTAAAAGTGAATAAACATAGAGGAAACTCACCGTTAAGCAAAGTGAGAGCAATAACGTAAAAGACATTAAAAAGTAAGATGAATCCAATCAACGCCCCCACACCAATCCAATACCATTTTGCCTCAGCAAAGTATCCTCGGACCTTCAAGACTTGAACTCCAAGAGGCATACTTGAGTTTGGTCCATGCTATTACAATAAAAAAAACTCTCAAAATGTCAGACGATAGTTCCCAACGAGTAACAGAGATCACAATTCACAGACCAACAACTTCAAGGACTTACATGTCTCCATTTCTTGCCGAGGAACTCGTTGACTAGAACCGCAGTCTGAGCGTACATCAGAGGCGAACTCCAGTAACCCCAAATCCACCAGCCTTTGATATCATCTGTTGGCATAAAAGCATAAAAATACAATTAAATATCGATTAGAATGAATGCATTTAGACAAAAGAAGCGGTCCCCTTTTGATGAGTTTGTAAACTTAGTTCACTGTACCTTTAGACAGAATAAAGCCTCCCAATGCAAAGAGCAAGAGCAACACAAATGACCCGAACGTGTTGGCTACAATCATGTTCCTAGCAGTAGCTGCAGTAGCGCGGAACAAACCAGAGGCCATTTGGTTAACCAGAAAGAGCAGAAGCAATTGCTTGAAGAACCTGTAATATTTGTACAAATAATGAACAAGTGAGACCAGTATTGAACAACTAAGCAGACCTTCAACAGATGAAATTAAATTCAGTGTTTTTCAGTTCAAAAATAAAAAAAAAAGTTGCAGTGTTTTTTATTTGACTACCTTGAGATACTTGGATCCAATCCTGTAAGGTAGTATGTTAGGGCCACCCAAACCACTGCTTCTAGGACTGAGATAGGGATCTTGATAATCCATGTTGGAAGAGCATAAGCCCAAGCGGGGTAGAAGTGTAAGTCCCGTTGCTTGTAGAACACAGGAAGCTTGGCTATAGTCATCGGAAGCTCCGACATCCCATTGAACATTATCATTATCACAGAGAAAAGCAAAGAGCCAAGGTAAATATTACCATCATCTGTGTTTCTACGATGCATTTCGGTTCTTAGGAAAATTGTGGCAGAAACCAGCGACATAATACAAAGCTAAAAGAAGAGGACGAAGAAAGAGTTATAAATTCATATTCCAAAAAAAAAAAAAAAAAAAAAAAAACTTTAGTAGGAAACCAAAGGAATTAAGCACACACTTGCACAATCTTGAAGATGTAGACAAACGAGTTTCTGTTCATAAGTAACAGTTCTCTTGAAATGCAAGCTTTGAGGAGCTCCTTCGTTGTCACACCATATTCTTTGGTTGTCAAAGCAGCTGGGTGACTCTTGCTCTTGTCGAATCCAGTTGCAAGCTCATCTCCTAGCTTCTGTCCCACGTGAAACGATTGGAATGCCTCAACAAATTCCTTGACAGTGATAAACCTGTAAGGTTCATCTCTTCGTGCCCAATATTGTGCCTGATCTTTCTTCGACGTTACCTCTTGAAGAAAGTCAGCGACACCTTTCCTCTCAGGACATTTAAAACCTGTATATTCGAAGAAATCAAGCACGTATTCACGGGGACCTTGATACACTATTTGGCCATCGGATAGAAGAATGATATCGTCGAAAAGGTCATAAGTCTCTGGTGCTGGCTGAAGTAAGGAGATGACAGTAGTTCCATTAAAGATGTGTACATATTGCTTGAGGCAGTTCACAATTTGATAAGCTGTTGAGCTGTCCAAACCAGTTGAAATTTCATCCATGAACAACGCCCCAGCTGGGCCAACAAGCATCTCACCTATAGTTGAATTGTTAAGTGCTTTACTACTATAGTTAAGAAAAAAAAAAGTCTTTAAATTGACATTAATTGTTGTTTTTATACCTGTTGTGACACGCTTTCTTTGTCCTCCAGAGATACCCCTCAACATTTCGTCTCCTACAACAATGTCAGCACAAATTTCCAATCCCAAAATCTGTGATAAATTTTAATCTTTGTTACTAAAGAACTAATAGAAATTGTCTAATTCTTTTGAAAATTATCCTTCGATCATATAAAGTAGTACCAAAGGTTGTTCACCTTTAGGACATAATCTGTCACCACATTTGTCTCTTGACCTTCTGCTGCCATTGCCTGCAGTAGAAGAACATACCAAATTGAATAACATCAAGTGTCAAACTTTTGTAAATTTGCCATCTTTTAAATTAATTTTGTATTTTAAGTTTAAAAGGAAATTGCCCAAAAAAAAAAAAAAGTAGAGCACCATTGACTTCTCACCTTCATGTAGACGTCAATGTCCGGATCAGGTTTGATATTAGCTTCTTTCTCTCTCCTAGACAATTCTGCAAGCATGTCTGCAGATTTCCAAACAAACATATATCATGTGTTTAATTTACATAAAACCCTGTTTTTAGCAAAGCAATTCGAAAAATAAACTGACCATAACGCGTCCCGACTCCTTGGCATCTGGCGGAGAAAGCCAAAGTTTCCCTCACAGTCATTTCTCCAATATGATTATCATATTGACTGATATAGGCAGCAGTTCTCCTGGGTACAAACTCGTTCATGTCATGCCCATTGTAAGTCACTCTCCCAGAAAACTGTAATCATAGATTTTGGTTTTCATATGTATTAGCGATTAA
Organism: Morus notabilis; assembly: GCF_000414095.1. Classification (NCBI taxonomy): domain Eukaryota; kingdom Viridiplantae; phylum Streptophyta; class Magnoliopsida; order Rosales; family Moraceae; genus Morus; species Morus notabilis. The sequence goes on along the minus strand of NW_010367153.1, from coordinate 613,832 downwards.
AATTAATCAAAGTAATTTGGGATAAAGCTAGACATTCAAATCCCATCAAAGAATGAAACTTGTCAAAGTCAACTCTCCTACCTTCAACTCTGAGTCAAGCTTTCCAGCCAAAGCCAACAAGAGTGTGGTCTTGCCTGAACTTGGAGGACCCAAAAGCAGTGTCATTCTGAAAATTTACATTTGATAAATTTAAAAAAAAAAAAAAAAAAAAAAAAAAGAAAAAAAAAAAAATCCAACATCAATAGATCTTTAGAACAAAGAAATTATGCGAGTATGACATGAATAAAAAAAATTTTTAAATAAAATCGCCATTTCTAACCTTCCTGGCTTTATGACTCCACTGACATCTTGAAGGATGGTCAGCTGTCGCTTTTTACTTTTGAAAATTGGCAGAAAACCGAAGAAAATCTTGAATAATGAAAAAAGATTAATTGTGAGAACAAAAGTCGTTGTAAAGAACATTAAAGCTAATAACATGAACATATTTTCTCTCTTTTTATGTGGCGTTGACCTTACGGTCTAATTTTGTAGACGTTTACCTCGACTATGCCACTTATGAAGTTGATGAAGGACGGCAAAGCTCTGCTTCCTACATAAGCCTCTGCTTCAATATTAAGATGCTCGTATCGCACTTCGATTGACGGAAGCTCAACTCCAACCCTGAAAATTTTTCAATCAGAACCAATATCCAATACAAAGAAAATCAGAAACATCATAAATCAAAAGTAATAAACAACGATAATTATCTACTTTCTCCGAGAAAAACTCAGCCTTCCCCTGTTTTGGCTACGGCTATAAAACAAGAAAAACACGCGGTTTATTACCTATCAATACGATCTCTGAGCTTCAACAAGAATCTCTCGTTGTCCTCTTCGGCTGTTTTGATCAACCTCTCAAGCAACGCCTTCCTCTCCTTAAGTCCGAGGTTGTCGATGTCGATTTCGCTCGGACGGCCCTGAGATGTTGTGAGTATGCCTCTCCTCAATCGAGAATAAGTAGGAAGCTTTTCCAACGCAGCCCATTTCAGAGCTTCTTCGTCGTCTTCATCTCTTGAAGACTTTGAGAAAACCTCCATAGTATTGTTTCTCCATAGTGAAGAACTTTGGCTTCTTAAACTGCTACCACCGGCTCTTAAACTGTTGCCACCGGCTCTATAGATCTCGCTGAGCTCCATTTCAGAAAACCCAGAAAAAAGTCTTCCTTACTGGAGCCTTGCTATTCTCTCAGTCTGAATATCTAACGGCACGTAATGTTATGTTATACATAAATATATAATATACAACTTGTAAACTGGCTGTTCGTGTTCAGGACAACCTGTCTTTACATCAATCCGGATCAACTTTGATTTATTATAATATTAAAGAAAATATAGTCATGTGCAGACATTTTTTTTAAAAGAGTAATTTGTAGAAGGTTTAATTCCAATAAAATGAAAAATATAAAATTTGTGGCATTAATTAACAAAATAAAGTGGAGATTAATGTATCAGTAAATTAACACTCAACTTATTTATATCAGTTGTAACAGTATATATTTGAGTAGTGTTTTTACCAAGTGGATGATGAATGAAACAACTCAAAACTATAAGTGTTTATGAAATCCGTCAATCCGATTAATCTACGTAATTCAATCCGTTATTGCAGATTGAATTGAATTGAATGAATTTTCAATTGGTAACAAATTGAACATTTCTCAATCTGCATAATCCGCTACTCCGAACTATATATTATATATGTCTAAATAACATATGTAGCATATATTTTTTTCAATTATATAATACATTATTTAAGTATACATGTAATTGTGTATGAAATCTCAATATTATTTTAATTTTATGTTATATTATATTTGTGTTTAATTTTGTTATTAATTTTATAGAAAAATTTTGAAAACAAAGAGATGGACTACAAGAATTAAGGTCTAAAATGTAGATTAATACTCTGCGTAATTTAATCCGCGGAATTTATTGTGGATTGAATTGGATTTGGAGTCTAACAAATTAGTAACATATTTAGATTTTTATGATTGACACTAATAAATTGAATTGTGAATTAACCCTAATACGTAATAAATTGAATTGTAAATTAACCCTAATACGTTCAAGTAGATCCGCGAATATCCCTTGGTCAAAACCGACACAAAAATTTGAGTAGCATGTAATATGACTCAAACTATCACCACAATTATAAATCCAAGAGAACACAGGTATATATTTTTTAGTCCAAAAAATGTTTGCTTCGCTATTGAAGTTGATATATATCAAAGTCCTTATCCTATTAAGAAAATATCCTTCTAGAAGTTGGCCCCATAGGTCACAGTGAGTCTTTGGAGGAAAGTCAACGACTACTTAACCTAAAAGCTTGGTTAAATTGATTCGGAAAAAAAAAAAGAAGATTTTAAATTATAGTAACGTCAAAACAAATAATAACAAATAATAATAATGATAATGATAATAATAAAAATAATAGTATTTGTCATAATAATCAAACGTGGACATAAGTTAGTCAAACTCTTCTCGGTAAAACAAAAGCGACAGTCGGTCATGCTTGTACTACACGAGACAAATTTGTGGTCTATGAAACCCAAAAAATCTCTTTTGTATGAAATTAGTAAAAAACTAATGGACGACTTGGACTCCTAGTGAAAGAATGAGTAGGAAACCACTATGGCACTACTCCCCGTGCGTTTTTGTTTTTCTGGGAAAGAAATTTTTGCTGAATTTTCCGGGAAAGAAATTTGTATTATAATTTTACATTTCTTTTTTCATTTTATACGATTGTAATAAGATTCAACCCTATTAAAGAAACTTTAAGGCCCCGTTCATTTCGCTGATTCGAGTTTAAAATTCGAGTTTTGCTACAGTAAAAAGCTCTCACAAATAATCACATTTAACTTTTTTGTTACAGTAAAAAGCTCTCACATAAAATCACATCTCAACTCGAATTAAAAACTCGAATCAGCGAACTAAACGGGTCCTAAAAATAAATAACTTGTCCTAACCAACATTGAGGTTTGAGTCGGGGTCAACATCGAGACCATGATCGAGGTTGGGATAAGGGGGTTGGGACAGTGATGAAGCCAGTAATTTTTTTTAGAGGAGCTTGAGTTGACTCAAATTTTAAAACTAAAATTAGTAATGTTTACACTTTTTTTTTACATTATATTTTATTGCAATTTTTATTTTAAATAAAATTTTTTAAAGTTAAAAAAAATGGATACAAGAATAAAAAATGAAGTAATAGGGTAGAGTTAAAAGAAAAAAAATAAAGATGTAAATGAAAATTTTTAAACATTTTTGTATCAAATCATAAATTAAAAAAATTTGAAGGGGGCTTAGTAATAAAAGAGAGACAAAAATTCATAATTGTTTAAAGATACTTAGGGGTTGTTCTTTTGCAACAAAACTAAAAAAAAATTTAAACTCAAGTTACAACTTTATTCAAGTTCACGTTCTTAGATAGGCCAATTGGGCTGGAGAGCTTCAGCCCTTCTGGGTCTTAATAGGCTCTTTTCCTGGGTCGGGGTCAACATCAAAGAGCGGGTGCCCGGGTTTTTTCTCAATTAGTTTCTTTTTCAACTTTTATTTTTGGTATCGTTTTGACTTGTTATGGTTTGTTTTTACTTTTTTTTAAAAATTTTTTTATTACAATTTGACATTGTTTTATTGTTTCCCTTTTTGCTTTATAATAGTTTGTGTTAAAATAGGTGCTTAGAAAGCATATTTACTTATTTTATGATATTATTTTAAAATAAAATAAAATTTATTTATTTATATTATCAATTCATATAGTAAGTTGCGCATATTGAGCACATATTATAAGGCTCCGAAACTGCAATTAAATATCTTTAATTATGCCTATGAAGTGGATTGGTTCTACAAACATTAAAATGTAGCGGAAATTTTTTTCATAAAAACGAATTTGACTTATGTTGTTATATGTGATAATGATTCGTAATATTTGTTTGTGTTTGCAAAATATAAAATGGATGAATAGAATAACTGAAAATAAGAGTAATATACTAATGGGATAAGTAGTGAAATAACGGGCTTGTTCTTTTGAGTAAAAAACTCAAAAAAGACAACTCGAGTTATAATTTTATTCGAGCTTATGTTTCTTTAAGTTTAAACTTGAGTTCAAATTCGAGTTTAGGACTAAAACTCGAGTTCAAGTTTCTCCTTCAACTCGAGTTCAGAAACTCAAATTCAAATTAATGAACAGTATTTTTTCTATTATTAAAAATGCTATAACTTTTTCATTTTAATTCTGATTGAGATGATTTTTTTTCTATGCGTTGACAACGAAAAAACGAATAAAACCCGACCCATATACCCTATTAAAATTTTTCATCAACATTGAGTTTTTATTAAAATACTAAATAAATACAAATTTAAGTTTTGACTCACTCAAACACAAACTCAAAAAGATTCTTATCTCAAACCATAACTCAAATGTACACAACCAAATACAAACTCAAGTTACAAGTTCAACTCAAGTTATAACTCAAATTCAACTCAAGATTTATACTCAAATTAAACTCCAAAAGAACAAGCCCAACATTTTTAGAATATTAATAAAGATAAATAGTATAAAGTTTTAAAAGATTAATAAAAAGCCTAATCCTAGTAAATGTAATTTACTGCAATATGAGAATGCCAAAATGCCCTCATTTTAGAAACCCTAATTCATCACTAATATAATCTCTCCCCTAACTATTCCCCTCTCTCTCCACTTACCTACTCTCTCTCTTCCCTCTCCCCTCATTACTGCCCCCCTCTCTCTCCTCCCCACTGCTCTCCCCTCACCGTTTCTCTCTCCCTTTGCTTTCACTCTCTCTCTCCTCGCTCTATCTTATCCGGTGGCAAACTCTTCTTCTCCAGTCCCGACAACTGTGTGAATGCGCGGCAATTTCGAGCATCGCTGTCGTCCATCTCCGTTGCCAATGGGCAGAGATACCGCGATGAGGTCGTGACTTCATGGATTAATGTCTTCTCTGGCGGCATGAGACTCGAGTTTTGTTGACTTTCGCAGATGTACAACTAAGGGCAAATATTTTCATCAAATCCGGCATGAATCAAAGACGAAGAATGAAACAACGTCATGACAGGAAGTGAGGGGGAGGATGAGAGAGAACCCCATGAGGAAAGAGGAGAGAGAGTAATTAAAGATATAAGCAGACAGAGGGAGTAGAGAGAGTAATTAAAGATATAAGCAGACAGAGGGAGTAGAGAGAGAAAGAATGAGAAAGATTCTAAGCTCTCTCTTTGATGTTGGTAAACATAAAATTTACCTTGTAAATGCTTTATTTACCGATAAACAGATCTGTTTAATTTGGTAAATAGAGAATTTATGTAGTAAACGATGAATTTACTAGTCAAATAGAGGTTTTAGTGTTGTAAACAGTACTTATTTTTTTTAGTAAATTGATAAAGATTTGAGTTTGTCCCGTAAATGAAGGATTTATCGGGAAATACAATATTTACCACATAAAAATAAGGATAAAATTAGAACATCATATATTAAAATTTTAAAATATACTATTTATTTTTGCTGTTAGTAAATTTACTATTTACTATAATAGTTTAACAAAATGACATATGTGTTGTAATTTTCCTACTAAGATGCAAAATACGGAACTGAAAGTACAAATGAAACTGAAATATAACGGCTATACTAACAAAACAATATACAATACAGTGACAATAACAACGATATGAATAAAAACTATAGAAAGTAAAAAAAAAAACGTTTAAACTAAAAAATATTGAGACCTCACCATAGGTGCATGAAGACCGATTAGTGCTTGCATCACATGATAGTAAAGGTGCATAAAGATGCTACTCTGACGAATTGAAAACCTATCTAAACTTTATCAAGAGAAAAATTATGAGACTCGAAAAAGGCTATGAAAGGTTTCTTTTTGTATGGCTTATAGGAGATAATGGCTTGTCTTTTTCCCATGCAGTACAAGAGAATTTTCATTAGTTTTCCCAAATTTCATAGGAGTTTTTTCTTTATTTTTCCCAACTTCATGGGAGTATTTTGAGGGTCAATTTATTATTCACCAGTTCACCATTTTAAGCATATGAATATATTATTTCGGTCTTCTCATAACGGAGAATGAAAATTCATGACCCATCGCTAATACAAAGTGGGTTCTACTTAAAATCAAACCTCAAAATGGATTATCAAGCCATTTTTCCAACCGTCTGTACATATTGGCAGAATAAGTTCAGAGAATCAAGCATTTCAAAACCTTGATATTCTCTTCTCCTTTAATCGATTAGTATATGATATTCGTTGAACTTTCTAGGATCTTTTGATCACCTTCAAGAGTTGGCACCAATTCTCGGCTTAATCCTCTTTGGCTTTGGATTCCTTACCACTAAAGGGGAATGCAGAGAAATCCTAAATGAAAGTCAGAATAGATCTAAACCTAGCAGACACCTTAAAAAGTTCTATTTATAATACGGGGTGTTTAATTGGATTGAGAAACTTCCCAATCCCATTGAATAAGAAATCACCCCACTCCAAAGTCCCTTTTTTATAGCATAATTTTCTTCATCCAAAAAATATATTTGGAAAAAATTATTTGTAAAAAATTATTTGTTCAAGTTAATCAGCTCTTAATTTTGATTAATTCCAATATAAAATCAAATTTACACTCTTAGATTATGCATACATTATAAAAGAGCTTCAAATAAAAAAATAAAAAATTTGAAGGTTGCCTACCGATATAAGCCGTTACCATGAGATTTAACCTTTTACAATAATATTCATTATTTTTTTTTTGAAAGTGACAATAATATTCATTATTAGAGCTAAGAAATTTTATTAACGTCTCTAATAACATTTTTGTATGTGAATATCATTAATTTTCTAATGATAATTTATTTCTGATCCAATTATAAACATAACTTTGGTTATACGAGGTCTAATATTAAATAAGCTTGAGATCTCATTGAATCCTAAATTACCAAATTTTCTTCACAATAAACTTGTGGATTTCATATCTATAATTAATGTTTTCAGGTACTCATACTAGGGTGTCTCTAGAATATTGAGTTTTTATTACCAAATTAATCTCACCTAATTTGAGAGACCAAAATCCATAATAAATTAAAGGAAATACTTGGGAACGCATATACCGAAACTTCCCAACGACACTAAACGACGAACAATCAACAAGAACGACGACTTGACTCTGAAGCATTTTACATCCATAAAAAAACTGTATCTGGGATTTGGTGGGTTTTCAAACTTGTTGCATGACCAAGCATTGCTTTTTGGCCACGTGTTAGAATGAATTAATGTGGCACATAGTTTTCTGACAACAGTTTTGAGTAGCTTTTAACGAGATAGCTTTTGTTTTCCATTTCCATGCAACAGAATTCATGTCTCTACTTTATAAATCAGCCCTACGTTTTAGTAGGTTTCATTGAGGATGGAAATTAAAGATCCTGGTAATCTCTAAATAATTTCCCAATTCCGGAAAAAAGGATTTGTGATCTTGAGAATCTAAGGCCTTGATTACATCCACATAATGTCACACACATATTGCCAAGAGACAATAAAGTACAGAATCCACAGGATACTTATAATGTTTAGAGGGATATATACTGCCTTCAAAACAGAATCTACTCCAGATTTCCTTTGCTCATAAAAATCCTTCTTTAAATAACATAAAAACAAAATTGAATCTCAAAAAAAAAAAAAAAATATTGAATCTTATCCTGCATGTGCATTGGTTTTGGCACGTAATTATCGTCCTTCTATTTAATGTCCTTATTGCGTTGCTTTATATATATCAAGATATACATTTGAAAATTCTAAGCGCTCCAAACAACGTGGTTATTGAAAAAGATTTCCAGGGTTTTGTTTTGTTTGAGAAATGGAGATCAGAGGTGATGTTTATAGAGTTAGTAATAGCTTCAAAAGTGGCAATGCTTCCATGTGGAGGAACAATGGCGGGGAGATTTTTTCGAGGTCGCCTTCGCGTAGAGAAGAAGATGAAGAAGCTCTTCGTTGGATTGCACTAGAGAAGCTTCCGACTTATGACCGTCTGAGGAAAGGATTACTTTCTTCGTCGCGTGGCGAAGCTATGGAAATCGACGTCTTGAATCTCGGATTTAAAGAGAGGAAGGATTTGATTGAGAGGTTGGTTAATGAAGCAGAAGAGGGTAATGAAAAGTTCTTGTTGAAGCTCAAGAATCGTATTGAACGGTAGATTTTCTTCTCCTAATCCTTTTTAACATTGCCAACTATGGTGGAAGTATTTCCTTCATAACAGGGAAAGGCATATTTTATGCTTCCTTTGTATTTTTATTGAACATCTTTTATGATGTGTTTTATTGATGATGTTTATTTGATTATTATTATATCCAGAGTTGGAATAAAACTTCCAACAATTGAGGTGAGATTTGAGCATCTCAATGTGGAGGGAGAAGCCTATGTGGGAAGCAGAGCTTTGCCTACATTCCTCAACTTCTTCACTAATATAATTGAGGTAACATTTTCAAAGTCATTAAAATAAAAAAAAAAAAAAAAAAAAAAAAAAAAAAAAAAAAAAAAAACTCATATTTTCTTATTTGTTTACATTTTTCTCCCAATTTAATTTATGAATTTTTTCTGCAGCATTTCTTGAGTTGTCTGCATGTTCTTTCAAGTAGAAAGAAACATTTGACTATCCTTAATGATGTTAGTGGAATCATAAAGCCCGGCAGGTGAGAAGGAGGGAAAGTCTCATCTTTATTTTATGTTATTTAATTTTTAAAGCACATACAGAATATTCATGTATCTATGCACATCATTACCTTTTTTTTTCTCTTTTTTTTTCCTTTTTTTTTTTTTTTTTTTTTTTTTTTTTTTTTTTGTGAACCAAATAAATTTTCAGAATGACATTGCTTTTGGGTCCTCCAAGTTCTGGAAAAACGACACTCTTATTGGCTTTGGCGGGAAGGCTTGAAAAGGATCTGAAGGTGAAAATTTTTCACTAAAGAAATTTCATACATTCACTTTATACCCTCTTGTTTTTCATATGAGGTGTGGAAACTCTCTAATCTTTATAAACCATTCCTCTGCTTTAGCTTTCCGGGAGGGTGACTTATAATGGACATGGCATGAAGGAGTTTGTACCCGAAAGAACTGCCGCCTACATAAGTCAATACGACAATCATATCGGAGAAATGACTGTGAGGGAAACCTTGGCCTTCTCTGCGAGATGCCAAGGAGTCGGATCACGTTATGGTAAGTCCATTCCTCGGAATTGGTTTTTCTACTGTAATATGGAAAATAATGGTTTTTGAAAAGAAAGTAAAGGAATAAGAATGAAGTTCATTAAATATTTTTTAATCATTGGCTTATAATGTTAAGGATTTAGAAGTAAATTTTGTATCCATTTACTAAACCGCCGGTTCAATATTTAAACTCTGACTAAAAATTTTGTCATTCCAACCTTTGATTAAAAATTTTGTCATTCCAACCCCTGTAGACATGCTAGCAGAATTGTCTAGAAGAGAGGCAGCAGCCAACATTAAGCCTGATCTAGATCTTGATGTCTACATGAAGGTAAGAGACTTCTGGCACATTTTTTTAGAGACCCTAGAGCATGAACTTGGTGTCTTGGTGACTTTTATTTTGTTATAAAATTATAGATTTCAGACGTGGTTCACAGTTTATATGGTTCTACTTATTTACTTCTAGTACTTACTGTTGTAGGCTGCAGCAACAGAAGGCCAAGAGACAAATGTAGTAACTGACTATGTTTTAAGGGTAAACATCACTTACCTTCTCATTTTTGCAATTTATCGTGTGTGTGTGTGTGTCTATATATATATATACACACACACACACATATAGGAGATGTTTTAAGAGAATCAGATAATTCCCATAATTATTTTGTGAACAGATCCTGGGTTTGGAAGCCTGTGCTGATACTATGATAGGAGATGCAATGCTAAGGGGAATCTCTGGAGGACAAAGGAAGCGTGTCACAACCGGTATATAGAACCCAAAATATACGAAGCAAAATTTTCGGAGTTTTATTGTGTGTTAACTACTGAAGTAACTAGTTGGATATTTTGAAACAATTCAACCACAGGTGAGATGCTAGTCGGAGCAGCAAATGCATTGTTCATGGATGAGATTTCGACTGGCTTGGACAGCTCAACGACATATCAAATTGTGAATTCGCTGCAGAAATGGGTTCACATTTTAGATGGAACCGCTGTCATCTCTCTACTCCAGCCAGCACCAGAAACGTATGACCTTTTTGATGATGTTATTCTCCTCTCTGATGGCCATATTGTGTATCAGGGTCCTCGTGAACAAGTGCTTGAATTTTTTGAAGCTATGGGATTTAAATGCCCCGATAGGAAAGGTGTTGCCGACTTTCTCCAAGAGGTAACCGCGAATATAGTTAGACTCATTCACCATCTCCTCCAATCAATTTATTGCACACAAAAAAAGATACATGTTTACGTGTGTTATGCCGTTTAATCATAGGTAACGTCAAGGAAAGATCAAGAACAATACTGGGCACAAAAAGATGATCCCTACAGTTTCGTAACGGCCAAGGAATTTGCTGATGCATTTCGATCATTCCATGTGGGAGCGAGACTCAGAGATGAGCTTGCAATTCCATTTGACAAGAGCAAGAACCACCGAGCTGCTTTGACGACCAAAATATATGGTGCTAACAAGAAGGACATCCTCAACGCTTGCTTCTCAAGAGAATTTTTGCTGATGAAGAGAAACTCCTTCGTCTACATTTTCAAGCTTACTAATGTGAGGATTCCAACTTAGTACTCTTTTTTACACTAAAGTTTTTATGTCAAATTCTTAACTATTTTTTCTTCTATTAGTATGCAATATTGGCAGTGGTAGCAGTCACGGTATTCTTCAGGACCGAGATGCGTCACAACTCAGTAGAGGATGGTGGAATTTACATCGGTTCTTTGTTCTTTTCTGTCGCCGCCACAATGTTTAACGGGTCGGCAGAGCTCCCGATGACAATTGCTAAACTTCCAGTCTTTTACAAGCAAAGGAACCTCCTTTTTTACCCTGCATGGGCTTATGCCCTACCAACATGGATTCTCAAGATCCCGATCTCATTTCTGGAAGTAGCAGTTTGGGTTTTGATTACCTACTATTCCATTGGATTTGATCCAACTATTGAAAGGTAGACAAGTGAAAACTCTGGCAACCTACTATTCACTAATTTCTAAGGCTTTTTTAGCATTGTATCCTTTTTTCTTTAATGATCTCCAATGATACGTATTGCAGGATGTTTAAGCAATATATTTTGCTAGTACTTATCAGCCAGATGGCCTCTGGATTGTGCCGGTTTCTTGCAGCTACTGCCAGAGACGTGGTTACTGCCGGCACATTTGGATCATTTGCATTCCTCATGCTTTTTGGATTGGGTGGATTCGTGCTAACAAGAGGTAACTGCAATAGACAATGTCCAGCAGATTCATCAATAGATAACCATTTTTTTCTTTCAATTAGTGAGAGCTCATCTTAATTAATACATTTTCTTTTATTCCACAGATGAGATTAAGAAATGGTGGATTTGGGGTTACTGGATTTCGCCTATGATGTATGGCCAGAATGCGGTAGTAATCAACGAGTTCTCTGGGAAAAGTTGGAGCCATGTAATAAATCTTTGGAACCAATCATTTGTACATTATCAGCTATCTTTCTCAACTACAAACTGAATTTTAAATCTAAAATTGCTTATAAAATTAGGTTGCACCAAACTCAACAGAGCCCCTAGGAGTTGCAGTTATGAAGTCCCGAGGTTTCTTTCCTCACGCGTATTGGTATTGGATTGGCGTAGGAGCATTGATTGGATTCATCCTTCTCTTCAACATTTGTTTCACTATAGCTCTTACTTACCTCAATCGTGAGTTTGTTTTTCCTCAGTCTATGCAACTGTATAATTAGAGTAAAGTACTTTTTGTGCTAATATCAAGATGGGAATGACTTTTCAGCATTTGTGAATCCACAAGTTGTTGAATCAGACGAGGAAAGTTGCTCGAGCGAAATGCAGAAAGGTAAATCTTGATTCATAGGAATGTGTAGAAGTGCAGTTTTCCATATGATTCTTAGCCTGAGGTGCTGACTGAATTTTAATCGACATGCAGGGTGTGGAGATGAAATTAGGAACAGAGTTACTGAACAGAATTCGAACAAGAAAAGAGGAATGATTCTTCCTTTTGAACCACATTCCATCTCCTTTTATGATATTACATACTCAGTCGACATGCCACAGGCAATTCCGATATATAATATAGAAACCAATCATAATGTGGAATTACAAAGCAAAAAATAATCCACAAGAGATGCAGCTTGAGTGCTAATCTTCTAACCGACCATGCAGGAAATGAAGAATCATGGTGTCTTAGAAGATAAATTGGTTCTTCTGAGGGGTGTGAGCGGCAGCTTCAGGCCTGGTGTTTTGACAGCACTTATGGGAGTTAGTGGTGCTGGTAAAACCACCTTGATGGATGTTCTTGCTGGTAGGAAAACCGGTGGATACATTGATGGGGACATCAGAATTTCTGGTTACCCTAAGAAGCAAGAAACATTTGCCCGAATTTCCGGATATTGCGAGCAGAATGACATCCATTCACCACATGTTACTGTTTACGAATCCTTGCTCTACTCAGCATGGCTTCGTTTCCCAGCTGAAGTTGATTCTGAAACCAGAAAGGTTGGTGTTGCCCGTAATAGCCTTCTATCTAGGGATTCATGCTCAAAGTGGAATTTTTCAAACCCAAAATGAGAGATTCATAATCATATGAATTTGGCTTGATAGCTTTTGGTTAGTATCGTAAGAAAAAACTAATGAAGGTTTACCAAAATTGAAGCTCAAAATTAACCAACTATTTGTCAAAAGAACTATATGCAGTTTGTAATAGCTAGTACAGATGATTGAATATTGCAAATGGTAACAGTTGTTCATTGAGGAAGTGATGGAGCTTGTGGAACTCAATCCATTGAGGCAAGCACTTGTAGGATTGCCTGGCATCAATGGTCTCTCAACTGAGCAGCGAAAAAGGTTGACTATTGCAGTTGAGCTAGTGGCAAACCCTTCAATTATATTCATGGATGAGCCAACTTCAGGGTTAGATGCTAGAGCTGCTGCCATTGTCATGAGAACAGTTAGGAACACGGTGGACACCGGTAGAACAGTTGTGTGCACTATCCATCAGCCAAGTATCGACATCTTCGAAGCCTTTGATGAGGTAAGAAACTTTGTTTTTTGTTTTGTTCATTTTTAAACACTTTAAAAATTTCAATATGATGATTAAAACATATGGTTGCAGCTATTACTCATGAAGAGAGGAGGACAAGAAATTTATGTTGGGCCATTAGGTCGCCAATCTTGTCATCTAATCAATTATTTCGAGGTATGATGCATTAATTGGATAAGATGAACCCCAAATTTAGTTTTGAATTCTTTCACTAAGTTTATAAATATAAACATCCTTAATTTCTTGTTATGAAGGCAATTGAAGGTGTCAATAAGATAAAAGATGGCTATAATCCAACAACTTGGATGTTAGAAGTTACAACTTCAGCACAAGAAATAGCACTTGGAGTGAATTTTGCTGATATATACAAGAATTCAGAACTTTTCAGGTTCGTCCAACTTAATGACATGGAAGTATAGATGCTAAAAGGGCCTTATCATGATTACGCAGCTTAAATTTGTTTTAATTTGATCAGGAGAAACAAAGAACTTATCAAGGAATTGAGCACACCTATTCCTGGCTCAAAGGATCTCCATTTCTCAACCGAATATTCACAATCATCCCTCACCCAATGCATGGCTTGTTTGTGGAAACAACACTTGTCATACTGGCGCAACCCCACTTACACTGCCGTCAGATTCCTCTTCAGCACTCTCATAGCCTTGATCTTCGGGACGATGTTCTGGGACCTCGGGTCTAAAAGGCTAGTCATACACAAACTAATTAGTTTAAGAAAGTGATATTCATCTTGAGACTATTCTTTTTCTTAACATTTGGACAGCAAACCGCAGGAAAAAGCAAGAAAATTTAATCAATGCAATGGGAACAATGTATGTTGCTGCCCCCTTCATTGGTGTCCAAAACGCTTCGTCCGTACAACCAGTAGTTGCAATTGAAAGAACAGTCTTTTATAGAGAAAGAGCCGCGAGGATGTATTCGATTTTCCCCTACACATTTGCACAGGTAATAACAACATTTTTCGTACGTTTCACTCTCCATACAATGTTTTTGTAGCCTCTCTAGTAATTCAATATAATGAAAAGCAACATTATAAGAAAAAATTGCGTAATGCTCAGACTATTTTTTTTTTTTGTTTTCCCCTCCTTAACTTTTGTAGTACTCCCAAAAACGACTCGTCTTTTTATATAAAGAAAACTAGAACATCCAATCCCAAGAGTCGATATGTTGTCTATGGGTCAGAGCACAACTTTACAATACATTTTTCACAGATAGATCTTTTATTTATTTATTTTTACTACTTGCAATAGTAACATTGTATACGTGGTAATATAGTTTGACCATATGCAAATTCACAAACGATTACCAATTCTCTGGTTTCAGGTTATTATTGAGATTCCATATCTTGTTATGCAAGCCGTGGTTTACAGCGTCATAGTCTACACAATGATCGGCTTTGAGTGGAATATTACAAAATTCTTATGGTACCTTTTTTTCATATTCTTCTCGTTATCCCACTTCACCTTCTACGGGATGATGGCCATTGCTGTGACTCCAAATTATCACATTGCTTCGATCATTTCCGGGGCTTTCTATGGATTATGGAACCTCTTCTCCGGTTTCATCATCCCTCTCAGTGTAAGATTCATATCCCTTTTAATAATCCGAATTTTGTCAGGGAAGCGAATTAAATTTCTGATTTTAAACTCTTGTGTTTACTTACGTATTTGGAAATAAAATGACGTGCAATCCATGAGAAATTAAGTACTACACAATAAAACTACTTTCCCTGAAAAATCGGAACTAACTAATTAATTAACATGCTTACAGGATGTACCATTACTTTAATTTAATTCCTTACTTCACATAAGATACTTTTATAACCCCACTTTTTTTTTTTTTTCAATTCCTTTTGATTTTTCAGCAAAATAGACTGCATAATAGTATCTAGCAAACACTTCATTGGAGTTCTGGAACTTAATTTCGTGGAATTCAATTCTTTTTTATTTTCTTGAAATTCCTACGCTTTCAATTTCTTAGCCTTAAGATTGATCGAAATTTAGTTTCTGTCGTTTTATCTT
The DNA here is from genome assembly GCF_000414095.1 of Morus notabilis. Taxonomy (NCBI): domain Eukaryota; kingdom Viridiplantae; phylum Streptophyta; class Magnoliopsida; order Rosales; family Moraceae; genus Morus; species Morus notabilis. The sequence goes on along the minus strand of NW_010367153.1, from coordinate 598,535 downwards.
ATCTGTTTATGATTTTTTATTTTATTTTATGGAACAGAGGACTCCGATATGGTGGAGATGGTACTACTGGGCGTGTCCTGTTGCGTGGAACTTGTACGGACTGGTGGTGTCGCAGTACGGGGATGTGAAGGATGTTCTTGAGTCGGGCGAGACTGCGCAAGAGTTTCTGAGGCGATATCTTGGGTTTAGACATGATTTTCTAGGAGTTGTCGCTTTTGTCAATGTTTTCATTGCTGTGATATTCGCCTTCATATTTGCTGTTTCTATTAAGGTGTTAAATTTTGAAAGGCGATAGGGATTAGCAAGCTTTGTTGAATAATGGAATAAGTACCAGCATGTAGAGTTTTGTATATGTTCATGTAATTTTAATGACTGGGTTAATATCAGTATCACCAACCAAATGCCTTTATCAGAGATTTTTTTTTTTTTTTTTTTTTTTTTTTGAGTTTTTCTAGTAGAAAAGAAACAAAGGAAAAGTTAATTATGTATCACTGAAAGAAAAACGACAAAAACTCTCTCTCTCTCTCCCGCTCTCTCTCATACACTCTCTGCTAGGGTTTTTCATAAGGTTCTTATTGTACCGCCCTCCCATTTCTTCCCTTTGGCTGAAATCCGGCCTAGGGGAGGGGGCGACATACAGTTTCGTTTTGCAGCAGAGGAGATTGCGACTAGAGGATGATGATCGGCTAGGTGAAGGTGGTGCATAGTCTACAAATCTTGGCCTACGTGGGTTGCGATCACGATTGCCGAAAGTTGGAATTGGTGAGCAGAGTTCAAGGCCAGTTCGCTGTAGAAAGGAGTTTCTCTGGTGGTGGTCGGGTTTATCTTTTTCGGGCTGTGGTGATACCTTTGTTTGTTTGTTTTTTTTTTTTTTTGTTGTTGTCTAATAAAACATGATCGGATCCTCGTCGCTTCAGTGTTATGTAGTTTGATTTTATGAGGTGACCCGTAAGAGTTCATTTCTTTGCAGTATTTGTCACTGACTTTAAGGGTCTGTTCTTTTAAGTGAAAAATTAAAAAAAATGTAACTCGAGTTATAATTTTATTCGAGTTTATATTCTTTTAAGTTTAAACTCGAGTTTAGGACTAAAATTCAAGTTCAAGTTTTCCCTTCAATTTGAGTTCAGAAACTCGAACTCAAATTAATGAATAGTATTTTTTCTATTCTTAAAAATGCTATAACTTTTTCGTTTTAATTCTGATTGAGATGATTTTTTTTCTATGCATTGACAACGAAAAGACGAATAAAACCCGACCCATATACCCTATTAAAATTTTTCATCAGCATTGGTTTTTATTAAAATACTATCTAAATACAAATTCAAGTTTTGACTCACTCAAATACAAACTCAAAAAGATTCTTATCTCAAATCATAACTCAAATGTACACAACCAAACACAAACTCAAGTTACAAGTTCAACTCAAGTTATAATTCAAATTCAACTCAATAATTATACTCAAATTAAACTCTAAAAAAACAAGCACTAAGTGTTGTAGGTCTCTTCTCTTGATTAATTAGAGCTCTCCGTGGATTGTTGGAGTCCGTTTAAAAGAGTCATTCAATTTGGTTCGTCCATGTGTTTTTTTATTGAAGGAACTAGGCGCATGTTTTGTTATCCTTTGTGCGTTAGTAGATTGTATTGATGATACTAGTCTCCTGTTGGGTTTAGTATCTTTGTATATGAGGTCAGTATTAGTGTGTGTATTTTTTAATTTAAAATATAAATTACCTATTCAAAAAAAAGAGAAAGAAAAACGACATATTGATTAAAAAAATTAGACTTGATATTTTAGTGATAAAAACGACATATTAATTAAAAAAAATTATACTTTACATTTTAGTGATGAAAAGAATGAAACCTTCATGAATATGAACAACTTGTCGGTTTTTGTCTTGATCGTCATCTACACGACGACACATCGTTCAATCTGTCAACAGACAAACGACATGTAAAACGGGCGGACAATGCTAATTCTGAACTAAAAATGACATGATTTGTTAACAAATAACAATGACTTTTAGACGAAGGCATCATTTCTACTTTCTAAGGCGGGGCCTCTGGGGCTTTCTATGATGAACTACGTTGTCATTTTTTGTTAAAATAAAATAAAATAAAAATATATATATTTTGCCCTCCAAATTTGCTTAAAGGATAATTAGTCCTTGTAGTGCAAAACGATATGTTGTTTTGAATTTCGGAGACAACAAACCGTGTTTCGTTTTTTTGGTATAAAGACAACGTTCTAAAATGGATTTGCTTCTCGTTTCTTGTAGACGACAGGAAAGTTGCATGTCATTTTTTGTTTTTTTTTAGTAAGAATGTAATTTCTGACGCATGTTGTTTACATGTCGTTTTTGTTGCATAAACGACAAATGGCGTGCCATTTTGTTAAACGAGAAACTACTCTCAAGAGAAAAACTACTGTCGTATAGGTGTGAATTTCTACTAATTCATTTTTCTAAAGTGAATCACAACTTTTTTTTTTAAATACATTGCTAACTGTCCCAAAATTTAAGTCTGGGATTTCTCTACCAATATTTAGCTAGCACAGTTAGAAAATATCCTTAGATTTAAAACATCTCTCAAAATTCAGGAACATTCATGTTAAATCACAAAAAATCAACAGATCAATAAGCGGAAGCGTACCTGAATCCATGATGATAAATTACTTTCTAGAGCCATGCAGTTAATCTTCTAGATCAACACGTTTTTTTAGAAAATCCTTAGTTTTCTCTTTGCTCACTCTCTCTGATGATGAGATGTCAGAAAAAATAGAATAATAATGTGTGTGATCTGGGGATCATAACCACTATATACAGATAACTTTCCTGTTATCTTTTGGTATTTTTATTTTAATCCATCATAAAAATAAAAATTATCCTTAAGTCTCTACACATTAAAGACTCACACCTTATTATATACATTAAAGCTCAAATTACCCAAATCTTATAAGTAGACCACTTTAAATGGACTTAACCTTATATGACAATCTATAATACGTAATTATTCACATATAAATTCAATGTTGGCACCACTTGTATCACTTTTATTATACACCCTTTTTTTGGCGTGTAATTAATTTTGTTAAAGTTTTCTTAAAGATTAATTTCTTTCATTCTCAAAAAAAAAAAAAAAAAAAAAGTTTCTTTAGAACTGGGTTTGTAGTCTGAGTTGCATTCCTTTTGCAATGGTCTACTACATGAAAATACAATATATCATTGACAGTTTGTTGATAAACGCACAAAAATAAAGAACGCACATAACTCGCCGGTAGATGGACTATAATACATTGGGTGTAACATTGTAGTTTATAAGTGAGGTCACTAACTGCTGTCCACTTGTCAGATAATTAATAATTGATCTTAATTAAGACGGTTAACATAAAACTAATTTTATGAGGTTAAGTTAAGATGGGTTAAGTTAAGATGACATATAGACAGATTGCGATGGGTTGACTCTTTTTTTTTTTTTTTTTTAACCCTAAAAAAGGGGAAAAAATATTTAACATAGCTTGTAGATGTATATTGATTGACCTTTTTATCAGGGACGTAGGCACTGATTGGGGGGCTTAATTTTTTTCTTTCTTTTTTTTCCCCCCCTTATATCGGATAGGAATTCTAGATCAAATGACAATAAGGTTTTTCTTTTTTTTTTTTTTTTTTTTTGAAAAAGTAATGAGTCATGACAACAAGGTTTGCACTTTGCCACCGATGCACACCAATATTTTTTTTCGAACGGCACGTTAATTCGCAAAATAATTATACACACATGCTATAAATCATATCACATTAAAAAAAATATACATAACAAAATAATTTTTAATACATATCTGATAATTGAAAGTAGAGAATTATTATTAGTAATTCATTTTTTCTAAGCTTACCAGAGAAACTCCATCCTTATATTTTTTCATGTTATTTTTTAAAAAAAATAGTGTATCATTATGCCTCTAGTGAGATTGAGGACTAACTCCGTCACTGATTTATAACTTAGGCTAAGCTAACTTCTCAACCAAAAACATCTCGTTTCTGAGCAAAAGGAGAAAACACGCTTTCAGTATTAAAACTATATGTTGTTTATAATTTAACGACAATAAAATCGCAATGCCAACCACATATGTTTAATTTCTTCAAGCCCGCAAGGTTTAAAATAAACGAGATGTCTTTTAAATAAATTAACGATTACAAACTTACACTTAAAAGACACGGATTCTAAATTTCAACAAAAACATACGGTTTCTAAAGTCATTTCATGAAGTTTTACTAAACGACAATGAAATAATAAAAAGATTTTTTTTACACGGACACTCTCTGAACTTTTTAAATTTAATAATTTGGTCTTTATTCTTTTTCTCTGGCAATTGACCCTTTCAACTTGAAACTTTTTACAATTTAGGACCAATCAAAACGGTGTATGTTTTTTTGACGATTCTGATCACGTGATGCGTGTGTGAGCATCTGTTGAATTAAGCACATTAAGTGAAAGTGTTTGATCATCATGACGTGTGGGTTTTATCTTACCAATAAACTAAGAAAAATATGAGTGAGCGAAATAATTATTCCCAAAACTGTGCGGCTCTGATATCATGTGAAGAAAATAGAGAGAAAATAGAGTAGGGTTTCATATTACTGATGAATTGCTTGAATAAAGTACATCAGAAAATAAGGTTTATATATAGACTTGCATAATAAATATAAAGATTATTCTACCCATACTAAAGAAAAAAGACTAATAATAATAATAATGATAAAAATTATTATTTAACAGTCTCAACATGGATAATGAGAAGGAAAGATATTCTTCCTAGCGTGTCCATAAAATAGCCGTAATGTCCAAAAATATCCGTGAAATCGTGAATATTTATAAATTTCAAGATATTTTTTTGGAAATGTCCAAAAATACTGGGAAAAGTATTTTTCCACAAAAAACAATTTTTAGCACATTTTTTCTCTATTTTTTCAATAAAATGTGAAAACATGATTCAAATAAAAAACAATAAAAAATACTAAGACTTAATTAGTTTTTTAAATTATTTTTACTTTTTAAATGAATGATTTCATATTCAAATACCTTTGAATCTATTCATTGGGAAAGATTTTACTATTCATCCTCTCACAATTCACTATTTTAAACTTTCGGTGTACTTATTTTGTATTTTTCAGTCCCCCTCTCTTTATTGAAATAATTTGTATCATGAAAATAACTTTTTATTCTACTTGTCCTTATTCAAATATTTTTTCTCAAAATCTTTAATATATCTTTCCTTCTATGTGGTCTTTGTAAAAAAATATTTAAATATCCTTTTTACAATGTGTTCTTTATAAATACTTTTTCTAATTGCTTATTAAAATTAATTTTATATGTGCCCCTACTAAATATATTTTTATCTTTACTAAAGTATAAAATATGAATATTGATCATCTTCTTTTATCTGTACGGATTCATTTTTTATTTTCCTAAAAAAGGATACTGATTGTAAAAAATATAACATCGTGAAAAGTATTCAAAAAGTTTAATTTAGCTGTTATTTGCTTATTTAGGTATTAGAAAAAAGTTAAAATTGTGTTTGGGTATGTTTTCAAAGACATTGGGCTTATTCTTTTAGAGTTTAACTTGAATATAATTTTTGAATTGAATTTAAGTTATAATTTGAGTTGAAGTTATAACTTGAATTTGTGTTTAGTTGTGTACATTTGAGTTATGGTTTGAGATAAGAATCTTTTTGAGTTTGTGTTTGAGTGAGTCAAAACTTGAATTTGTATTTAGATAGTATTTTAATAAAAACTCAATATTGATGAAAAATTTTAATAGGGTATATGAGTTGGGTTTTATTCATCTTTTTGTTGTCAACGCATGGAAAAAAAATCACCTCAATCAGAATTAAAACGAAAAAGTTATAGCATTTTTAAAAATAGAAAAAACACTGTTCATTAATTTGAGTTTGAGTTTCTGAACTTGAGTTGAAGAGAACTCAAATTTTAATCCCAAACTCAAATTTAAACTCAAGTTTAAACTAAAAAAACATAAACTCGAATAAAGTTATAATTTAAGTTGTATTTTTTTAAATTTTTCACTCAAAAAACGCTCATTTGTGTATTAAAAGGTGGTTGCCATGCATATGTCCTTATAGCAAGTCTCTCTAATAAACAAACAAGATTAAAGTGTGAGTTGTAAAAGAATACGTAAGCCACGTGTATAAATCGTGATCATTACATTTAAAGTTGAGAAATAATTGGGTGATGTGGACCATTGGATTATTTGGTTAAAGTACAAAAAAATTAAAAATGCAACTTCATATTCCTGCCTTATATACATACTAGTAAGTGTGATACGTGGCACGTGTTGATTAGTAACAACGAAAAAAAGAAAAAAAAAGGAAAAAGCTAAAGTAACCAGTTGGAGTTCCCAGCACGGGAAAAAGAAAAAAGAAAAAAAATAGAGAGCCACGTGTTTCGGAAAATAAAAAAGAAAAAATAGAGAGCTAGGTGTTTCGGAGAGGAGAAAAGAAAAGAAACTCAATAGCCGACTGGAGTGCACAACACGGCAAATTCACACGGAAAAAAAAAAATTACAGAAAGGGCAAATATCAGTATCACTGGGTTAATGTAATTTTAATAACTGGGTTAATATCAGTATCACCAAGCAAATGCCTTATCAGAGATTTTTTTTTTTTTTTTCTAGAAGAAAATAAACAGAGGAAAAATTATTTATGTATCATTAAAAGAAAAACGACATATTGATAAAAATAATAAAAAAAAAAGACTTGACATTTTAGTGATGAAAAGAATGAGACCTTCATGAAAATGAACAACTTGGCGTTTTTTTGGTCTTGAACGTCTTCTCACCTACCCGACGACACATCGTTCAATCTGTCAACAGAAAGAAAAATTATAACCATAAACGACATGTAAAACGGGCGGAGAATGCTAACTCTGAACCACAAATGACATCATTTTAAATACCAATGACTTTTAGTTGAAGGCATCGTTTCTACTTTCTACGTTCTAGGGCAGGGCCTCTGGGGCTTTCTATGATGAACTACATGTCGTTTTTTGTTAAAATAAAATAAAATAAAAATATTTTCTTTTGCCCTCCAAATTTGCTTAAAGGATAATTAGTCCTTGTAGTGCCGAACGATATGTTGTTTTGAATTTAGGAGACAACAAACCGTGTGTCGTTTTTTGTTATAAAGACAACGTACTAAAAAGGATTTGCTTCTCATTTCCTTGTAGACGACAGGAAAGTTGCATGTCATTTTTGTTTTTTTAGTAAGAATGTTATTTTTGACGCATGTTCTTTGCATATATCGTTTTTGTTGCATAAACGACAAATGGCGTGCCATTTTTGTAAAACGATAAACTACTCTCAAGACAAAAGCTGCTGTCGTGTAGGTGTGAATTTCTACTAATTCATTTTTCTAAAGTGAATCACATAGACAGATGATAACCACCCAAAAATAAAGAACGCATTACTCACATAACTCGCGAGTAATCGACTATAATGCATTGTGGGTTTAACAATATTGTAGTTTATAGGTGATGTCACTAACTGCTTTCCACTTGTCAGGTAATTAATAGTTTATCTTAATTATGTCGGTCAACATAAAACGAGTTTTATCAGGTTAAGTTAAGATGACACGTAGATAGATGGCGATGGGTTGATTTTTTTTTTTAAACTCTAAAAAAGGGGAAAAAAATATTTAGCGTATATTGATTGACCATATTTGTTTTAAGGAAAAATTTGGAGAAAAAAAAAATTGTTTTCGTATTACAAAGATTGAAAGAAAAATTTGTTTAGCCAAAAGAAAAACTAACACCGAGAACATTATTTATAGTGATAAAGCTACACGGACTACTAGGAATATTCATTTTTTTTTTTATTCGTGGTCCAACAATATTAGAATAAAAATTTATGCTTATAGTGCTTCTGGAAAAATTAGGATAATACGTTTTCTTTCTTTAATAAATAAAAGGCAGATTTTTCTTAGAGCAAATAAAAGAGCAAATTTTCAACCAAATGTCACATTGCTTAAGATAAAGGGCGATGAGATTTAATACAACATGTGAATGGGACTTCTAGGGGTTAAAGAAACATGCCTTTGAAGCATTCTTCAATCCAAATCGCCATTTTTTTGCTTGGGAATTCCAAATCAAATCAAGCCATTAAATCTATGGTTTGGTGCCGTTTAAAACCAAATGATCATCTAGGTTCGGGAAGGTTTGAATCTATGATTTTATTGTCTTCTTTTTTATATATTGAGCATGCATATTCTGTAAGTTAATATAAAAAGAATACTAGAATATGTAGTATTCTCATTAATCTTTATAGTAGTTGTAAGTATTTGGTTGAAACTTTCAATCTTTTAAACCATATAGCAAAAGAAAATAAAACGTACCCACGGCAAAACAAGGAAAGATATATATATATATATATATATATATATATATATATTCAAATATTATAATGAAGATACAATTTAACAAGTAATATGTATTAAAGGCTTACTAGCTCCAAGTCACTCTCAAAATTAATATGAGGAACGGTAAAAAGTGGGACTAAGAAGCGTGGAAAATTGGGGAAAATATTTACTATTTCACTTTTATTTTGAAGAAATATATATTAGAAATAGAAATATTACTTAACAATTTAAACATAAATTTATGGTTTGGACTGCCGTTTCAAATTCTTAAACCCATTTATTTCATAAATTTAAATTATTGTTTGAAGTATTTACACGAATGATTACGTTCAAGACATGTCTTTACTTTAACAATATTGTTAATCTATCCATTTTATCTATATTGATATAATATAATTCCAAATATTATCCTTTTTATCTGAGTGGTTGTGAATTTATATAACTGATTTTAAAAGATAGTTAATTAGGAATAAAAATATCATTATGGGTTATTTTATAGGCCTATGTGCAAATATAACAACTTATGAACATTCTTTTTCTCATCTATTATAAAATAGACATATATGTTATTAACTCTTATTATTTTTACTGTAGTATTTTTTCTCATAAAATTTAAATTTCTTTTCAAAATTTTCTGTTCAAAAACCTATAAACCAAATGAGTACGTCAAATTTAGCAGTTAGGATTGAAACCAAACGTACGATTTTGGCGGTTCAAAACCGACGATTTCAATGGTATGTTTTCGTGCTAGTTGGACGGTTTGCATATTTATGCTTTCACCTTTAATAACTTGTGTTTCAAAAAACTGACTAGAAGTGATTTGTAGAAAGGAATGCGCCTAAGAGTCTGAATATTTATCCAATTTTTTTAATACTAAACTCACATGATATACGAGTTGTAATTAATCTTTTATAGATGGGGGGTGTTTAAAAAATCATTACAACTCACATGATCTGCGACTTGGAATTAATCAATTATTCATAGGGTGTTTAAAAAATCATTATGTCAGTTAGTATTAAATTATTTACATTTACATCAATAAAAAAAATTAGTTTACGTACGTATCACGACAGCTTATTCATAAGAAGGGGAAAAAAAAAAAACCAGCATAGTTTTAGAAGAAAACGACATGATGTTTTCGTGGATCATATAAATTATATCAAAATTTGTTAACGACAAACGAGAGATCATGTGCATGCAACAGTGGGCTCGAAGAACGATATCTCGTATATTCGTCATGAATGGAGGGCGCAGATATTGAATTAATATTTCTCAACGCCATGTTTTTATTTTAGATAGACAATAAAGCTCTACAGTGAAAACGACAAGTAGTTTGTTTGATATGCAAGTAACTAATGCAATGTGTAATGTGTGTGAAATTTTTCGATAGACAAATGCAAATTTCTAGGACACACTATGCCTTTAGCTCTAAACGAGAACGATTTTAACATAAAACGAGGAGTCTTTTGGTTCATAAAGATATTATGTCGATATATGAACATGTCGTTTGCGTGTTATGACACAAATTTGTGATATATGAGGAAACAAACCATTTGGCGCAATTCAGAATAAATAAGTAAACCATCTGACGTAAAGGCTACAGCGTACATGTCGTTAGCACGACAACAGAACTTGAAAGCAACAACATGTCGTTTCCTTGGCTTAGACTATTATCATATTGTAAACTGAAATTGGCGTCGGTTAGATTAAAAAAAAAAAAGAAAAAAGAAAAAGGTTGATTGGAAACGACACACGTTGTATCATCATAAAACGTCAGAAAATTTTCAATTCGAATGGCATGTCGTTTATACTTTTTTTAGGGGATCGTTCATTCTCTTTTTAGTTAATTGCATTAGTGCACCTTTAATTTTCAGTGTGTGGTAACTTAGATCCAATTTTCAATACTAACAAACAACACTATAAATTTTAAAATAATTAATATGGTCCAACAACTAATGAGATCAATTAGTATACGAAAATTACGCAAGATTTTTACATAAATGTATACTCCTAAACTCTTTGTTGATTGACAAGCCAGGCTTGAACTTTTTAAATTTTAACATTTTGGACTCTGATTTCCATTCATAATTTATTGACGTTTGTTATTGATTTGGACTGGATTGCCAAAGATTGTAAAGTGTAGGATCCAAAATGCCAAAATTAAAAGTTAGTACATGCAAATTACAATAAAGTTTAGAGTGCATGAATACAATATCATTGTTTTTGGAATGTCATCTATGGCACGTCATTTATTCTTTTTCTCCTATATATGTCGTTTTATTCTATTAAGTGGAAGCGATACACAAGTGGATTTATGAGATAATGAACTTCTACACAGTCAATGTATATGTTGAACAAGCTTTAATAGGAGAAACAAGATTATTTTGTTTTTGCTCGGGCAAGAGCATACTTTGTAGGATTAACGACATAGCACCCATTTGATTTGCTGGTTTGAATTGTATTGATTTAAACTTTTTTTATTTGAACAAAAAAACTTGAATAATGTAGTTTAAACAGTAGTTCGATTGACGTTTAAATGTGTAGTAGAATTTTTAATCTTATCAGAAAAATAAAGTATGAATTAGTGTTTGAATTGAATGAGATCATAAAACTATAGTTTAAACAGAATTAACGCTTGGACGTGTAAGAGCAACTCATTTGAACTGGGGGGGTTTTCCCTAATTGAAAACTTAATTTTGTTTAAGTTGATAACAATTAAAAATGTTTTACATTGAAAACAAAATTTTTTACATTAAAAATTCTTTTACAAAAATATATTAAAAAATTAGTACAAAAAAGCTTCCTTTAAAAAAAAAGGTTACAAAACAACATAAAAAAAGAATGGAAATACAACTTATTAGGCATGTAAAATTTTCAACATAAACTAGTAAAGCCCATTAAACGACATCAAACATAAATGGAGGGGGTCCCAAAAATGACAGCAAATACAGTAAGAGGGTCCACTACGACATCAAACAGAAAGAAAAGGAGTACAAAACGACAACAATCACAGCCAGTGGGGTTCCAATACGACAGCAATCATAACGGAGTGAGATCACGTGTGCGAACAGAGGGCGAATCTTTTTTAGTGGGCAAAATTAGAGCTGTGAGAGTGCTTTTACTGCAGGGGAATGGTTTGAAAAGTAGAATTGACGGGGCAATTAAACTCTCCTTTAGGCTGTTTAGCTCAAGCTAAACTGGACATTCAATTCAAATAAATGTCCTTATCAAAAACTGAGCCCAACTGGACTGAACTAGTGAACGAAACACACGCATAGTATATACTTTTTGACTGAAACGAAAAACAAAGTACTTGCAACAGGCAAACATATAGTTCTATGATTGTATTGAATTTTCTTAAATATTAATATTGAATATCCTTCTGATAACCTTTAGGTAATACCTAGCTAGGTACGTTTCAAAATCTTAAAAAAAAAAAAAAAAAAAGGTAGTTAAGTAAGGACAAAATGAAAAAGTTGATACGGTTTGTGTCAGGTCTATTAATCATATAGATTTTAGTACAGGAGTGATAGCACCATGCGTTAGGACCACCAGTGCATGCCCATGAAATAATAAGATATCTAAAATGAATGCACACCTCGGCAAGTTTCATCTCTCTGTCTTATCTCTGTGTTTTCCTGAAAATACAAACAAAGGTAAGTTCAAATTTTGTGTGTAATTGTGACGTTTTTACATATTAATGTGTTTAATCAGATTATTTATAACCGACAGAATCCTAGCATACATAAGCGGATTGTCTTCATCTATTTTTTGTGTGTGTGTGTATAAGAGGATTATCTTTATAGCTCATTGACTAATTTGCTATTGATATCATCACCCTCTCCACTGGACCACATGGGTCGCTTCAAATCTGATCATGAAAACAACATCAATATAAAAAATAAAAAATAAAAACTATTTTTGCTTGAGTAAATGACAAAATTTCATATGCTTCAAATCTGATCACGAAAACAACATCAATATAAAATAAAAATAAAAAAAAATAAAAAAATAAAAACTATTTTTTCTGGAATAAATTGCAAAATTTCATATTCGCTTACATAACCCGAATGTAATTGGACGGAATTAGAGTTACTATAATTATTTACAAAATGCCTGAGTAATCGTCATTCTCAAAATACATGCATATATCTTTTACGAGAGTTCCCTTTTGGTACTACTTTATTTTTTGGTGAAGTTATTTTATCTTCTAGTGCTTCACCTTTGTTTTTCTTTTTCTTATCTTCTTCTTTACCTTTCCCCATTAAAAATTTTATACTATAAAAATGTATTATATTGAAATAATTTTCCTTTTAATTTATATCTATTTTTAATAATTTTTATCAAATACATGATCTGCACTTAACTGACTCTCTTTAACGTTCTTCAATATTATTTTAACAAAATGTAGTCATTGTAACTATTTTTCTCTTATTTTGTTCCTATTATGATATTTTTTTTTTCATAAATATGTCCATACTTCAATATTTTTGACAATCCCTTAAAATATTTTTTGTTAGATGGGCAAGTTAATGCTGTAGATTTTGAAAGAATTGTTTTTAGTTGTGTTGAAGCAAAAATCAGATGTTTTGTAAAGTAATTGAGTGTTTAATAAACTATAATTTTTAAAGTGTTGTTAGTTCTAAAAGTAGTATCATGATGTTGGGTAAACTATAAGACTGATTTTGTTGTTTGTGTTTAATTACCAAAATGAACATAGTAGGAAAATGTTAATATAATGTGTGTGTATATATATATATATATATATATTTGATTTTATTATTATTATCAACAATTTTAATTTTTTTTAGTTTACTGTTAATATAAATAATTGTTTAAGACGTAATATTCTCTAGCTATATTTCGTCAAAAAAAAAAACCTGCACATGTTAAAATCTATAAGAACATAGACATTTAAAAAAGAATAAATAAGAACATACGACAGTAGAGGGGGAAAAAAGAATGAAAGAAAATAACATTTAGAAAAAGAAAAAAAAAAAGAATGAGATGAGATTTTAAAGTTGGGAGTAGAATAGTTGGTGTAAACCACACTTTTCAAAAAGTTTTTATTCTACCCTTAGCAAAGGAAAAAAAAGAAGAAAAAAAAAGTCAGGCTTATAAAATATATTTATATATATCCCGGTTCTTTCGGCCAAAAAAAAGTAAGTGTATTTTGGGTATTATAAAATATATAAAAATATAATATGTATACAAGGATAGTCTGGGTATTATAAAATATAATAAATGGTATACTAAGTATATCGAAACATTCATTAAAAAGTAAGTACTGCTGCCTGCACAATCTAAAAGTAGAAGTTGTTTCAGACTAACTTCTAACTTCTGCTTCGTGAGTGAAAAAAATTATGTCATAATTGGTTTTTCAATTTTTTACCAAACACAAAATCAGACCAATCTTGTTCAAAAAGTCTTTTGGCTGGTTGAAAATCATTACCAAATTGACCTATAGTCTTTGTAAATTCATTGTTTTTCTAATTGATCCGCAAATTTTTCCACAAATGTGTTCTATTTAAAAATCCTTTTTTTGCTAATGTATTTCCTAATTAGATTTGTATTTGGTTGGTTCTCGTCACAATCATTTTTCATTTTTTTTTCATTAAACGCACTTTATTTTACATCTTATCATGACTTATATCTTATCTTATTTTCTCTTACATTTTATCTTACCTTACATATTTAAAAGCGTCATGTGCACTTCCGACGCTTTGTCCTCCACCGTTTTGTTCGTTTCCTTCTGCATTTTTTTTTTTTGCTACGTTATTGTTAATTGTCTCTTGGTAATTTTTTTTTTTGTTCTTTCTTCCATTTCTCTTTTCTACTTTTTTCTTTTTTTTTAAAAAAAAATGTCTAATTTTATTTTGTTTTTCCCTCTTCTTTGCTAAAGATTTATCTGAAATTTAATTTTGTTACAGTATAATTCTCCTATTAAAATAACTTACGTGCCTCTTTTTTTCCCTTTTCGCTAAAAGTTCCCCTATAATTTAATTTTTCATATTTTTCTATATACTTTTTTTTCTCACTCACTCTTACTAAAATATTTTTTCCAAATGTGTTCCTGCTATTTCTCTTTCCATATAATCCTTATTATAATGAAAGTAATTCTTTATAATTTTTGTTCCCTAATTAGCCCAATCAACAAATTTTTTCTCATATGTTTATTCTTTGAAAAGGCTTTTTCACGTTATCCTTTCAGCTTCATTAATTTGTTTCTGTTGAGGTAATTAGCCCAACCAACTAAAATGTCTATTGGAAAATAAGTTTTAAAAAATTAATAATACAATAATCAAATTTTAACAAGTGGCACTCAATTAGTATATATATATATATACACACACACACACACACATATGTGTATATATTGTATTCTATCGTTAAATAAGTCGTTGGTTGTAATGAGTAGTGCTTGTAGGAGAACTAGAGTAGTCCAGGCACCCAAGAGTTGAGTTATGTGGTCCATCAAATAATCTATGTTAATTATTAATTAATCTGCGCAATGTCAGTTACTCATGATATATATGTTCGTAGCATGAGTTTGATAATTTGAAAGATTGTTCCGCTCAAAAAAATAATATAATATTGTCTGCACCCATGGTACATGATTAATACTCGATAACAAATATAATTCACCAATTGTACGAATTCCATTTTAAAAGCTTTTAACCACCATCGATAATGGTACGATATCATGATCAAACCAAGACATTATTCTTAGTTTATTATCTATATTAATAGCACTTGATTTGTCCGGGATTACCAATAATAGATTCCTCTGGAAAGTAAATCAACACAATTCATTTTTATATAAATCTGCACCCTTAATTAATCGATGCTCAAGAAGCTCCAAGCCCATTAATTAGTTAGATAATTCCTCAATTAAGCCAATTAATTAGAATATGGGTTTTCCAGTAGTAGAGCCAAAGCTTCCAGTCCTGGATTTCTCAAAGGAGACTTTAAAGCCTGGCACAAAATCCTGGGAATTGGCACGTAAAGATGTTCAACGAGCATTCGAAGAATATGGCTGTTTTTTAGTAACGTACGAAGCAATTTCTTGCGAGCTTCGAAATGCAATGTTTGGCGCTTTAGAGGAATTATTTGATCTCCCAACTGAAACCAAAATGAAAAATAAATATGAAAAGCCCCTCAATGGTTACGTTGGACAAAATCCAGTAGTTCCCCTCCACGAGAGCCTAGGCATCGACAATGCAACGGCTAAAGAGGGAATACAATCTTTCACGAATCTTTTGTGGCCCGTGGGAAATGACCGATTCAGGTAATTAATGAAACGAATATCTTCTGTCTATTTTTCCTGTCCGCTTTCATGTCATTATTCATGTTAGTGGAGTAATTTTCTCTCCTATAATAATGTCAGTGAATCTGCACACTCATTCGCAAAATTAGCCGCGGAAATAGACCAAATCGTGACAAGAATGATTTTCGAAAGCTATAGCTTGGAGAAGTACTATGAAGCTTATATTGGGTCTATCACTTACCTTCTTAGACTGTTGAAACATAATGCACCACAAGGTAATGACCCTCAGCTTGGCTTTGTTGCACACACTGACAAGAGTTTCACAACCATACTCCACCAAAATCACGTCAATGCCTTGGAGGTGGAAACAAAGAACGGAGATTGGATCAAAGTCGAGCTATCGCCTTCCTCATTTGTTGTTTTCGCGGGTGATGCCCTAATGGTGGGTGCTAATATTTGATATCTAGTACAAAACATTGACACATTTTTTTTTGAGGTGTATCGCAATTATTGACACATTTAAATCATAGTAATTTTATTGGCAAAGTCCATGAATTTTTTTGAAAGAAAATAACAAGTTCTCCTTGATTGATTGTGTTATTTCTAGGCTTGGAGCAATGACAGAATAGTATCTCCAAAACATCGAGTTGTGGTAAGCGGGAATGAAGACAGATATTCGCTTGCGCAATTTTCATTTGGGGACGGCATGGTAGAAGTCCCAGAAGAGCTTGTGGATGAACAACACCCTTTAAAGTATAAGCCATTCAATCATCTTGGCTTCCTAGGTTTCTTTGCAGAAAATGCTTACAAGAGGTTGGAGTGTCCAATTAAAGCCTACTGTGGTACCCCCTGGGGGTTTTAAAAAAAAAAAAAAAAAAAAAAAAAAAAAAAAAAAAATTCACTCTGGTGTTAAAGCTGTAGTACTGTATCCATATTTCGTGCAGTGTGTCGCTGGCTGTTGAGTCTGTGTAACATTGGATCTGTATATATGCTTTATTTGTGATTGTGTAACTATGTAAATGTATTGAGTGCGCGTTATCTTTTGTGCTCTGAATAATGCTATGGCTTTTGTAAGATCGTCCAACTGGTATGTAAATGAAAATATTAAGGCTCGCTTGTTGGTTAGTAAGTGCGTCTCTTCATGTCCCTAGTTAGTCATGAAAAAAATAATAATAATAACAACATAAGCTTAGAGGAAAAAAAAAAATAATAATAGTAGGTACATGAATTGAGAAATTTTCTAGTTTGCTTGAAACGACAACACACGCAACACTCAACAGACGTCTAGAGAGAGCCAAAGACCCAGAGCCTGAGCCACCAATTAATCAATTACAAAATAATAAAACAATTCCCGTCACGTGTATATGTAACACATCGCTTGCATAACGAAGAAGGTAGTAAATACATATTTATGAAACTAAATTAAGTAAATAATAAATTTTAAAATTATTTAAAAGAAATAGTAATTTACCGTATAAATGTTTTATTTACGACTGATAAAAATAATTTACATAATAAAAAATCATTTTTTATGTGAAAAAAATCTTTTTACCAATTATAAAAAGAAAATTTACATCGAAAAAAAATCTTTTCACTTACTAGTTATAAATAAATCATTTACATGATAAACTACTATTTACTTGAAATAATTTTAAAATCTATTATTTACTTAATTTAGTTTTATAAATTTGTTATTTACTACAGTACATGAGTGTAATAATATGACAGTTCTCAACTTCGCATGGTTACATGCTCATAGTAGTGTTAATATCGGCCCGCCTGTGACCCACTTGTTCGGCCTAGTGTCCGATCCATATTTTAACCGTCGGGCTACTTTTGTCCATACGGCCCGGTCCGTATTTTCCTCCTCGTTTGCATGGGCCAGCTGAGAGACCCTTTTTACATGCTCAACATAACTAATCCACCAATCAAGGACATAAAGCATAAATCTAACAAAAACATTTCACTTTCGAGACATTAGCATGTGATAATCTTTAGATTGAGAACTCTTTTTTTAATATATATTCTTATTTTTAGTATTACGGTTAAATTTTTGCTAAAATAAGAAAAAAAGACTTTTCACGTTGGTTAACTTTTAAACGATATTAGAATTGCAAAAAAAGGAAAAAAAAAAAAATGAATTTTCACATCGGCTGAATGCCAACCGGATCAAACAGGTTGACCAACTCTCACACACACTCATAGTGACTCGAACCATCAATCTAAGGTTGTGGTGGATGAGCTTACAATTAATTGGACTGTCTTCTCTCGTCGTACGTAGTATAGGTTATTAATCACAGACAAATTAGTCTAATACGGAAAACATTTCTATGTACATATTGACATAACATTATAGAGAAATTAAGATGGTTTGCTAAAAGGAAAACACAACTTCATATTTAATTAAGAAACTCAAAGCAAAACAGACCCTTCTGCAAACTAATTATAATCTGCAATTTAAAATCTAAGATGCAACTTACAGATCAATCATCCCATATAACTAACACCAACAACCTAACGGAATATGCTACGAACGTGACAACTACATATACTGGTAGAAACTATAAAGTAATAATTTTTTTTTTTATAAAAAAATAATAGTATAGGAAAGTTATGCAAGACAAAATTTAATCATTCAATGCTATGCAATATGTGATGTAATTACTTAATTTTTACTTGAGGGGGACATTTTTGCACGCATGCCATACATAATTTTCCGCAGCAATACAATAATTAAACGGCCGTACGTGTTGTTGGTTAGAATATTTGTGCCCGTCATTGTTGCTCCTATTTTCGAAATACATGAAGCGCCCCGCAGGAAAATGAGGAGTCAACAAGGTGCTCATCAGGGGCAAAATTGTAATTATAATTTTTTTTTTTTGACAAAATGATCCAACAATACAGTATACTTCCTATAAATCTACAAAATCTATAATCAAGGAAATACCCGCAAGATTTACTAGGTGCGAGTAGGCAAAAAAAAGAAAAAAAAAAATAATAATAATTATGGGATCTCAAACAGATCATAAAATTCCTGTCATAGATTTTACTGACAAGAACCTGAAGCCTGGATCGGATTCATGGGTCTCGGCATGCAAACTAATCCGTTATGGGTTAGAAGAGTATGGCTGTTTCGAAGCGGTTTATGATAAAGTTCCCACAGAACTTCACACCTCCATATTTTCTGCAGCTAAAGAGTTGTTTGATCTCCCTATTGAAACTAAAGAGCAGAAAACCAGTGATCGGCCCGGGGCAAACTATGTTGGGCAAGACCCCTTTGTTCCTTTGTATGAATCTTTGGGACTTGATAATCCAACAAGTTTCGAAGCAGCTGAATCTTTTACAAAATTCATGTGGCCTGCAGGAAATGATACTTTTCGGTATATACCTATATTTATATATATAGTTTGATCCTACATATATATATATATATATATATATATATACACACACACACTTTAGCTTGTTTTATTTTACATGCTTGATCTGATTTTGTTAAAGTTTTCTTATGCATTAGTGAAATTGTTCGTTCCTTCTCAAAGCCGGCGGCGGAATTATATGGAACGGCGATAAGAATTGTGTTTGATAGCTATGGCTTAGGGAGGCTCTATGGCTCTCACATTGAGTCGGCCTTTTACCGTCTCCGGTTCTTCAAATACTCGGTGCCGAAGCCGAATGAATCTAATGTAGGATTGCCGAATCACACCGATAAGACCTTCGTAACAATTCTTCATCAACATCAGGTGGAGGGTTTGCAGATAAGAACAAAGGATGATCAGTACATTGATGTAAAAGCCAAGCCCTCATCCTTTTTGTGCATTGCAGGAGAGGGACTCATGGTACGTATGCACTGATGACCATAAGTAACACCATGTATACTTTTTTTTTTCTTTTTCTTTTTTTTTTAAGCACAACAAAAATACTTAGAGATTTCTTTTGGGCTCGTTTAGTTCGCTGATTTGAGTTTTTAATTCGAGTTGAGATGTAACTTTATGTGAGTGCTTTTTACTATAACAAAAAAATTAGATGTGATTGTTTGTGAGAGCTTTTTACTATAGTAAAACTCTAATTCTAAACTCGAATCAACGAAATGAATGTTTACCTTTCCAGTAGGATTGTTTCTTTTACTTGTCTTTTCATTTTCTTGTTTGATTTGATTATAACTACTGTGATTGGATTCTGATCAAAACATTTTTTTTTTTTTGGTTTTAATTATTAATAAATTAGAGTAGAGTAAGACAAGTTGCTTAGTAGGTGCTAACTTACTCAGAACGTTCTACGTTTCTTTGATATCAATTTCTCTCTCTCTATATATATAGACACATATAATTGTAGATATTCATTAAGATTCATGATGAAATGTTGTTTTTATTGAATCAGGCATGGAGTAATGACAGGATACGGCCTTGTGAACATCGAGTAATAATCAAAGAAAACAAGGGCAGATACTCACTTGGATTTTACACATTAGTCAATGGAGTGATACATGTTCCTGAAGAGATGATTGATGAGGAATATCCCTTGGCATATAAACCAATTGATTATTTGGATTTCCTTCTTCATTTCTTTACAAACGACATAGTAAGATATGCGGCATGTCCTATTAAGGCCTTTGCTGGTGTTTGATACCTCTTTGTGATCAAGATGGATGAATTTACTGTTTATGTATTCTAGCTAAATCATGTGTAATAAATAAAAAATACAGGGCTATTTTGTTTTGTATCTTTTTTTTTTTTCATTCTACGGTAGATGGAGACTTTCAAGCTAGACTACTTACAAACACAAATGGCTATTTTGTTGGTTAACACTAATAATATTTACTATCTAGTCCCCGTACAAACGACATATGCTTCTCCAATTTAATTTATTTCGTTGTTTTTCTTGTTTAACAAGTCATTGATTATTGCAGCTATAGTATAACGGTAATTAATTCTATATCTAATTCTACCATAAAACATAGATTTCGAATCCATTACACCTCAAGTTAAAAAGAAAAAGAACAATAAATGTATAAGCAAATGTATAATTACTGATGGGATAAATCTTAAAAATTCCCAAACTATTGCCCTTGAATATGATTTGGCTCGTGAATGTTGAAAAAATAACAGGGAAAAAAAAATCTTAAAGTTAACTTTGTGGAGTACATAGTTTAGAAAGATTGTTAGATAAAAAGAAAAAAGAAAAGAAAATAAATGCTTAACGAACGCAAGAAAGTGAAGACTTGTATTATATTGTATGTATCGTATTGTATTGTTTATTTTTTTTTCTTGAAACGAAGGCTTGTATTGTTGGCCTTATAGATACATATCTTTCAGAAAAATAGTACGTAAAATTATCAACTAGGGTTGGTTGTGTCCTTATCAATATCATAATTGTATTGAACAACACATAACGCAGCATTACAAGAATTTCAGTTTTTCGCTACTAAAGAATTGGTAGCAAAAACCCTTGTAGCAAAAGGTTTTTGCTACCAAAATTTTGTGGACCAAACTTTTGTTGTAACTAAAATCCGAAAGTTTTAGCTACAAAATTGTTTTAATAACAGAAAATGTGTGTTTGATACTAAAATTTTGGTAGCAAAAACATACCTATTTGCTACCAAATTTTTGTGGTTAGCCAAATAGCTTTGACATCAATCCATTTTCATCTGGCACCACGTTCTTCGCAGTTAAAAAAATTTTAGTAGCAAAATCATCAATTTTGTTATCAAATTTGAGAGTAGAAATTGATCAACATTCTGCTACTAAAATTTAGTCTCTTAAATAGTTTTTTGCTAGCCAAAAAGTTTGGGTTGTAAAAATTCAAACTTCTTATAGTGATGCAAACAAAAAGTTTTGTAATCAGTTGCACTTAATGAAACAACTGACATTGGATGATTGAAAACAGGTAAAGCCAATTGGCACGCATAAGAAAGAAATGGTCTTTTTTCTTTTTTATCTAACAAAGAGAAATCATTACCATCACTACTGAATTGAAATGGTGTTTCTACATCCCTTTACGTTTTTCGTTAAGACGACGAGCAGACAAATAACCTGAGACTTTGATGTTGAAAAGAAAAAAAGGGATCCTTGCAAGTCTTTATTAGTTACATTAATAACAATCATTCAGTTAAATAAAATAAGTTTTAGCTAGGGATATTATAATATGCTTGAGTGAGGTCAAAATTAAAATATTTAAAGAGTTAATTTGATTGATGGCACGCTAATTTATCACATATAATATTATCGATCGTATGCGTATTAATTAGAATAAGTTTGCTGATGTTATTCTAGAAATGTTAATAGACTCAGTACAATAATTGTTCGGCTAAATACTGGTCATAGTGAAGTTAAGACTTAGGGCCACTGAAGCAAGCGCATGACATAATAAATTAATCTCCTTCAGTAACCAGTAGTACAAACAGAAAGTTTAAAAATAATGGCATCATGTATTTTATTTATTATTTTTTTCGAATGAAACTCAGAGATAGCATTAATCACGAAAATACAAATAAATTACATCCCGACCGGCGAAGGAATCCAACCAAGAAACAAAGGATCCCGACCTCAGGCCAAAATTAGCAAGGCTATGAGCAAAACTATTTGTAGAAGAGGGACTAAAGACATAAGTACAATCAGTTAGTGCTGAAACTTTAGACAGGGCACCAGTGACTGCCTGCAAATATTAATTTTTTGCTCGATGCTTGACCTAACTCGCCCAAAATTTTCGGGCTGCCCGCCCAAGCCCAAGAAGGCCCGTGGACGCGCCGCGGGCCTGGCTTTGGCTGCCCGAGCCAGCCCGGAATGCCCGAATTTTTTTTATATATTTTTTAATTTTTATAATTATTAAGTTATTTTACGTTAAAATTATATAAAAACTAAAATCAACATTTAACACACATTATTAACACAATTTAATAAATTAATTTTATATATTAATTTTTAAATTCGTAATTCATGATTGGCTCATTAAAAACTTTACTAAGAAAAACCCAATTAGGATAAAAACTTGGTAAAGAAAAAAGAGTGCAATCATTTTGTGACGAATTACAAATTTTACAAACTTACAAAGTCTAAATATACAATTACAATGTCAAAAGTAAATACATATTTACAAGTTACAAATTTACAATTTAATTTGAAGCTGAAGGATCGTCTTCAAAATTAAATGTTAATCTATTAAATTCATCGATGCATTCTTGACTTGCTGGCAAAATTGTATCTTCTAGACGTTGATCGGCATGATCCCAATCCTTAATACAGAGCAAGGCTTCAACAATGTCCATTTGCAATGTGTTTCAGCGTTCCTCATGTATTCGTCTTGTCGTACTGAAGGCTTGTTCGGATGAAACAGTGGGAACTGAGATAAAAAATATATACATTGCCAATTGAGTTAGGATTGACCAAGTTAATGATCGTGCCCTCCACTATTGAACTAAGTCAAGAGATTCTCTAGTACCATCGACTACTAAGCTCTCACTGAGATACGCTATAAGCTCGTTGAAGCCGCCGCCGCCACTGCCACCTATTGATGAAGATCCACTCCCACCTGTTGATGTCAAGAATGAATGTGGGTTTTTTATCTTGTTGTTGCGGTTCATGTACTTCAGAGTTTGTGCTTCTAAACCTATTATGATATTTACTATAGATTGAAAATATTTTTTTCCTTTATTGTTGGAAATTGATCCGAACAATTGATGCCTATAAATTCACCTAAGTTTTCTAAACCACTTTCTAAACTGTCTAATTTTAATCTAGGATAAAAAATAGTACCCAAACCATACAACAAAGGCAATTTAGACCAATATTTTTTTAAATTTTTTTTCCATAGAATGAATAGGAACTCCTAAGATTGGGTCTGCCCTATATTCACTAAATAAAATACTAATTCTTAAAAGTTCACCTAAAGCTAAAAGTGATGTTGGGTAATATGTTTCACTAAGTTTTAAAGTAACTTCATGAAACTTACCTAAAAATTGATACAAAACTTCAACAATTTACCAATCATATGCGTCTATATGTCTTGTTCTTAATTTTACATACATATAGTTTGTTATAGCATCCTCATAGGGGATGCATTATTGAAGCATAATATAAGTTGAGTTTCATCTTACAGGTATATCTAAGGCTAATGCTCTAGGAGGTATATTTAATGCTTGTAAGAACCTAAACCAATCTTGTTGCCTTTGGTTACTACCTTGAATCCATGCAATACTATCTCTAATTCTTTTAATGTGAGTACCCATTTCTTTTAAACCGAATTTAACTATTAAATTAATTACGTGGCATGCACAACGTTGTTGGAAAATAGTACCATTACCGAATAAACTTAAATCATTTTCAAAATACTCAATTGCTTTAGTATTTGCACTAGCATTATCTAATGTTATAGCCATTACTTTATCTCTTAATCTAAATTCATCAATTACATTTAAAATTGTATTATATATTAAATCCGCGCTATGTGATCATAAAACACATTTAAAACCTAATATTTTCTTATCTAAATCTAATCTTCTAAAGTAATGTCCGGTTACAGCTAAATAATCTTTATTGGCAACAGCAGACATAATATCTACCGTTAACGTAACTCACCCGCTAGTCGAGTGTAAAAGGTTTATTAACGCTTCTTTTTCTTTTTTAAACAATTTTAATAAATCTTTCCTAAGAGTAGTTTTTGAAGTGAACCATGCATTAAGATTATGTACAACTTTAATATATCATTGCTAATTTGGATGCTCTACAAAACTAAGTGGTTGATGTAATGCAGCTATCATTCACGCAACTTCCATACGATCTACTTGCGGATCGTATTTCTAAGTGGTTAAACCACCAGTTGCGCGATCAAAAGATAATTGTGTTGAGCGAAGTTCGGGTCTGCCGGACTGGCTAAGCTTTTGAAGACACTTTTTGGAGTGTCTTCTCAAGTGTTTGGTGTCGTGAATAGTGTCACATTGTAATTTAGATAAACAATATTTACATTGAGCTATATGTTTAGTGTTACTTGCATTGTCAACCTCCTCAATCGTGTCGAAGTGATCCCAAACTATCAAGGTGTGCTTTTATTTTCTCCTAGAGGTTGCAACACTTGCAGACGCAGTCGCACTTGCACTCGCCGCTTCTCCACTCCCACCACTATTGCGACCACGACCTCTAGTACGTCCACCAAGGCTCGAATTAGCACATTCCTGCGTAACAAATTCAGTAGTGGGAAATTGCCCTTCTTCCATGTTGTGTTAGGCATCAACGGGAATACCATTATAACCAAATGAATCCATTATAAAAAAAAGAGCGATTTGAGAGAGAGAGAGCTTTAGGATATTGCAATAGTTTTTGCAAAAATTGTGAGAGAGATTTGAAAGATTGAGATAGGTTGAGAGAAATTGAGAAAGATTGAGAGAGTTTGAGTGAGAAAAATGTGTGGGGGATAGGGGTATTTATAGGGAAATTTTTGGGTTCACAAATTGATTTTTCCCTCAAATTCGGATCCAACAGCTAGTTTTTTTTCTTGCGTGTCGGGTTCGGGCAGAAAATCAGGCAACAGTCTAAAAAAAAGCCGTTAGGGTCGGGCATTTTGGGCTTTGGGTTGGGTCGGGCTCCAACGGTAAAAATTTTATCCGTTGGTCGGGCTCGGCCTTCGGGCAGGTCGGGCCTGACCGAAAAAATTCAAAAACAATCCGACGGATGGCGGTTGACGGCGATAACACGGCGGCGGGCTTCGGCGAGGTGTCCATTTTTGGGCTGCTTGAGCCCGAGCCCAAAATTTTAGTTGGATAGGCCGACATTTGGGCCTGCCCGCCGAGCCTGAAAAATTCGGGCCTCGGGCCGGCTGCTCTAGTCCGAGCCCAAAAATTTTAGTTGGACAGGCCGGCATTTGGGCCTGCCCGCTGAGCCTGAAAAATTCGGGCCTCGGGCCGGCCTACCAGCCCAAAGTTCTAACAGTACAATCAACCTTAAAAAGAAGGGACCAAGTATCTCTAATCAAAGCACCGTGCAGACTAGTAAACTACCTTGCATCATGTATTTGATTTGTATCATCTGTAGTATAGTAAAACCTCAATAAATAAATGTTTGATAAATTAATGACCTCGATTAATAATAAAATCTTTTAGTCCCGACTTAAGTTAATGTATTAAATTAATAATCTATGTAAATGTATAAGATAATAATTTTTTTTATTTTCTTTAGCGCCGAATAAAGATATAAATTAATAATTAATCAAAATACAAAAAATATAATAAATAACTAATAACATATAGAATTCATCATATTAAGGATTTTTTATTTCTTCTAGGTATTAAATTTGAAAAATATGTACTTCAATTTTATGCTATGAATATATTTATTATCATTCTATATATAATGTATTTACATTAAATATTGGGCTTCTATGTAGATGTATATTACATTTATTATATACATGATAAATTCTGCCTTTAAAATGTGCTTTAGACTTTTTTTTTAAAATTGTCCAGAATTTTGTAAAAATTGTTTAAAATTGTCAATTCTGGACAGCTTTGGTTTTCATTGTTTTCGGACCCCTTAGAGGTCAAATTCAGGATTTCCAATGCACGTGACTTAAAGTTTTTGACGTTTCAGACAAATCTCTGTAATTGGAAAAAATTATAATTTTAACTCTAGGACGTGTTTTCAGGCCGTTTTAAAAAACTGCACAAAATAACAATTGTGCAACCACTGTTTTTAAGAATTTGGGCCACTCCGAGGCCGAACCTCGATTTTCTCAAAACATGAAATTTTTATGTTTCAATGAGATGAAGAGGTTTCATGAAATCCAGGTTTTTAGAACCCATCTCTAAAACATATTTGTTCACATATTAAGAAAGAACAGTTAAGTTTAACGAAAAACAATTTTTCCAAGACGTTCGAATTTAAGTTTACAGAAAATGAAAGTATTAGGCACGATTTTACAAAATGAGGTCTGTAAATGAATTTTAAATATGTTTATCTCTAAAGCTACAATTTTACAATAAATTTTTAAAATAACCGCTACCCCTTGGTACTAATTTAAAGGTCGCCACTTATGTGACTAGTTGTAAAATGCAAAGTCTAAGATAAATATAATTTTCCTTAACAATTTCCAAAATAATGTTGGGATAGAAATTTTTAAAGGGCAATACGACACTAGTTATGGGCTCAACACGCGTACTAGGCCCGCAACATTCTGAGCCTAAGTCTGATACATAGGAATATAGGAACGTTGTAAACATGTTGTAGACTAATGTGCCATAATACTATTTTGCGCCTAATCTAAGAAATAATTTGAATTGGTAACTTAGACGTAAACTATGGTTTAGATAACTAATTAAAATGCTAAGTTATCAACCTAGGGCCGATTAAGCAAAGGCAATTAAGGAAAATTAAATTATAAAGATTTACCCAAAATAATCCTTGTAATATGTAGGAATAATATGTTCCTTATTTAAAAAGGAAAATATTTTCTAAGTATAAGAATAAATTTCTAAATAGACTAAGCTAAATAGATTAGCTTATAATAAGTCAAACTCACACCTCAGTGAATTTTCTTTACAGAATACAACAGTAGAGGTAAACTCGGCGAGTATTACTAGTCCCGACCTTTGGAAATAGCAGGTAAGTAAGAATCTCGCATACAGTATGAATAAGTTTTAAAGTAAAATGTAATACATGTCTTATATACATGTTTATGCTCTATATTATAGTATGTCATGTCATGTCATATCGCATGCTCACTAATGAAACAAATGATAATAGTTTTAAGCTGAGTGTCGTACCAACCTTCCTAGATTGGGGGGCTTATGTTTAGAAAAAAAAATTGATGAAATAAATTAGAGTCACGGTGTAGTTGGGGACCTTGCAAACTCTCCCTACCCGCTAATTGTGTGCCATTGATACGAACACTTAGACCTATAAGATTAATAATTCAAATTCTTAAATGAGCATAATTAGTACATGCATTACTATTATACTCTAAGTACTCTATTTTAATTAGTGAGACATAATTTATAAACTCATCCCTTGTATGTATTTATACTGTAGGTAAGCAGTCTATCTAAAATGAATAGTAAGTTGTGTATAGCAGTAGGCGAATAGTGTGGAGATTTAGGAAATAGATATCACTTTCATTTTATTTTGCACTATGTTTTGTTAAGTTATGAATTTAAAATTATATGAATGCAGTATGGCTAATGAGACTTGAACTGAATTGTATTTTTTGAGAAAAATTATATATATATATATATAATAAAATATTAACACCTCATTTACTTCACAGATTCGAGTTTTCAATTCGAGCTGTGATGTGACATTTTTTGAGAGCTTTTCACTGTAGCAGAAAAAGTTAGATGTGGTATTTTCTAAGAACTTTTTACTGTAAAAATTTAAAACTGAAAACTCAAATCGATAAAATGAACGAGGCCTAAGTTTAACATTTTTTTGGTTTTAAAAAAATTCCTCTAATTCAATATAGTTAATTCCAGTACTTTATGTAGTCAGGAGTTTAAAAAGCATTAGTGACCGCATGTGACCCTACCTTGGGTCGTCATACAACAATATTATTTTATAGGGTTTTACTATAATTATTTATATTTCAACTAATTGAAAATAAATTTGGTGAGCCTAGATGACATAAAAATGTTTATCACAAACGACAATCCAGCTATCTTTAAAGTGTAAACAACAGTGGCTTCTAAAAGTCTCAAACTTATATGAAAGATATAAATTAGTAATAGCATCCGTCATGAACGACGGCGATGTTGAAATATCAACCACATGATTATTTATTTATTTTTCCCAAAAACGTCATGTTTATATTTGGATTAATTATAAAAATTCCCTTGAATTATACTTGCTATAATATTTTATCTCCTAATCTTTAAACAATAACATTCGTTCTCCTTAGATAGTGAAATATTAATAAAAAAACCCCATGCGTTAAATTTTTAATAGAAATTGATATTTAATTAATTATTTTACAAGTGTTCGCAATTCTATAATTTGAAATTTAATATAAATTAAAAATTAATTTAAATTTAGACTTTTAATTACAAAACATCCCTCCTTAATTGAATGTAACTTAAAAATAGCAAATGAAAAATAAAAACCAATTTCTTAGAAAAAAGAATTATGTCTATGAGGTGGGAAATTTATTGTATCACTGGGAGTGAAGAAAATTTATTTTATTGCTTTATTATATTATATTTAAATTATACTAGAAAAATTAGGTTGTGTGAGTAAAATAGTAATTGTGTTCTAAATTGTTTAATAATAACTCTTATTTATATGACATCTGTGAACTCATTTTTTTTTTCTAATTTAAAATTTTCCAACAAACATTTAAATATTCCAAGTTGGGCTGTACAAAAACACTGAGAACCGCCAGTAACCGACGGCACCGACCGAAACCGGCGGAAAAATTCAGTACAATGTAAGCACTAACAAATTTTGGCCGGATAACCGAATCGAGAATGCAATCTCGGTTCGGCCCTCAATTATGCATTTTTTTAAGTCAATCGATGTCCGAAAACTGACACCCACCCTTAGTTATGCATTTTTCCCGGCGGGGCCAATCCTCTTGCCTTCCTTTTCTTTTCCAGCTGCAGCCCCATTATACCTTTAAGTTTCTTTTCTTTTCCTTTTTGTAAAAATTACACAATTTGAATCTTTTTTTAATGTTGAATTAAAATATAGCTGACGTTTACAAATATTACATGTATAGCTTATTTTTTGAAATACATTTATTGGCAACCCAGAAACGCCCATTTAATTGATTTTGTTTGACATTTCTTTTTTGGAGAAATTTTTGCTCCGCATGTTTATCTGTAACCAACTTCCCTATTTTTTTCTTAATTAATTTGCTAAAAAACTGATCCAACTAATTCATTGACTGACTATTTTTTGATTCTTAGAGACAACCAAGCGTTATATACATACATTATCTACAAGGAATATTGAATTTTGAATATACAAAATCTAAAAGCAGTTAAACTAATAATTATAAGCCCGTTTGATTTATGTGTTCAAGTCATGATTCTAATTTATTAGTGAGAATTTTATGAGAGAATAAATTTTTGAGTTTAAATTTTTTATGAGATGAAAAATATTATAATAAAATCAGAATGAGAGGTTTAAATATATCTCCCAAACACCCTTTATGTGATTTGTTGATGCAGATCTGGTGGAGTAGCTTTAGGAGAATCTGAAATTTAGATTTATTTAAAATTGTATCTGTATTAAATGAGCGTTTGCGATAAAAAAAAGTACTATTACTGTTTTTGCAAAGATTATGGAACCAATATATCGTGTGTATGTATGTGTGTGTGTGTGTGTATATATATATATATATATATATATATATGAATATATTAGTACTCAACAATTATGGGGATTTCAATTAAAAAAAGCTAAACATCTGATAAAAACAATTTTAAATCTTTTTAATGAAAAGTCAAATATAGATAATGACAGTTAAAAAACACCTGATAACGTCATTAATTTAATAAGATGTATTTTAATGCCATGATATGGTGCATTGTTAAACAAAATTATGTCATTAATTTAATGAGTATGTATTTTAATGATAGGATATAGTGTATTATTAAATTAATGAACGTGTATTTTAATGATAGGATATAGTGTATTGTTAAATAAAATAATATCATTAATTTAATGAGCATGTATTTTAGTGATAGGATATAGTGTTTTTTTTTTTTTTTTTGATAAAGGGAAATTTCATTACTAAAAGGAATGAAATACAAACTCGACATAAAATCGCAAATGACCCCGAATACAATGGAATTCGACCCGAACAACTGGACCCACCAGTAAAAACAATGATAACACAAGGGTGAATACTAATGCTGATACCTAAAGGAGAAATGCACGATCGACAGATAAATTCGAGCATGGTTGATGCTCGTTGAAAAAGACAAAACAGTCGATGGATTAACCCATTCGAGTGAGACCAAACCCCTCGTATAGGGGACATCTACACAGCGTAAGGAAATTCCTAACCAGACTAAACAACCCAAACTCACAATGATCTACTCGACCGGGTAGGGGTCATAATCGACACTGGGAGGTGTTAAAACCACCACTTCTTTTATTATCAACACACCAAAACTAAAAACAAACACATAACATAAAATCAACACTAAATACAACTCCAGAGCACGGCCACCACATCTAAGCACGTGTCTGAGACCCCTCAACGCCAGCCACCATGAAGCCTCAACCACCCAACTACGTTCACCTGCCCATCGAAACTCATCAATGGCTCCAACTTGGCCATCCCCACAGCGAGACGGACGACAGCCAAAACTGCCCAAACCGCGGCAGATCCAAGCATATCCGAGCACCATCCGACCGCTCTTTCCTACCACAATCCAACCCAGCCCGATCCGAGAGCAGACCGACAGCATAGAAAATCCCTCTCCTAGTTGTGCATCCATTCTTTGATTCCAGCCAAGCTCCACTCCCTTGGCGGCACAAATCCTAGCACAACGTAGATCGGCCAGCAACAGCCTCCAGACAAAGATAGGAGGCCAGCAAACAGGCGATGCACCGTCCTACCAGCTCCAAGAACTTCCCTCTCATTGCTTTTCTCTCGCTTGTTCTCTCTTTTATTTCTCTCCCTCTATCTGTACATATTATTTTTCCTTAAGCATTTTATTTGAATTTACTGTAACAGATCATCTCTTTGATAGGATATAGTGTATTGTTAAATAAAATAATTTAAACTTTCATTAATGAGCAATATCACATTTAAGTGGGAAATTAATATCATTTAAAGGTGAGAAAAGTAATTGCATAATGCATTATTTAAATATCATTATATATACAATTAGGTCATGTATAAAAATATTCTCAAACGTAGGCTATATTTCAATTACAGAAGTGTAATTTGGTCATATGTCTTATTAACCTTTCCTTTTTAAGCCCTAGCTTTAATTAAACCCAACCCTCATACATACAAGGCCAACCCAATTAGTTTACCTAGGCTGAAAAAGCACATAGTCACGTACATAGTAGCCTTAGCCTAACTTTTTTTTTTTTGTGTTGCTTTTCTCTCCTTTTGGCGTTCTCTTCTTATTCTCTCTCTCCTTCAATAAACCAGACGGCTGCCACTTCTGTCTTCTCCTTTGCCACCACTATCGTCGTTCTCTATCCTCGACTGCCATAGGCTTCCTTTTTCTCCTCTTCTTCTTCTTTGTCAAAGCAACATCGGTGACCGACTGAACTGAAGATTTCTGACCACCGAAGTTTCGGTTCCTCCTTTCATTTGGCTCGGTCTCGGTTTTCGTTTTTTTGAGAAACCAATATGTTGATCGGTGACCGAACCGACAAAAATCGTCGGTCAATGACTGATGAACAGCCCTAATTCCAAGTGCATTTTGAAAAGGCCTATTCTAGATAATTGCCTCATTATCTCTCAATTTTATATAGAAAAATTTGGTAGATAGACACACTATTTGAATGCATTATTTTGAAATTTTTATCTTTTATTTTTGATTAATACTCTTTTACTAATATAGTTCTTTGACTAAAACATCACTATAACAGAAAGCTTATTTGAGACGATTACGTGACGTCGCAAATAACTATATTGTAGTCAGAAATATTATATTTGCAACGACGTATCGTCGTAAATTAGTCGTCGTAAAAAACTAGATGCAAATAATATATTTGCGACGACAGAGTTTTGAAATATCGTTGCTAATACATATTTGCGATGACGTGTGAATTTTTAGCGACGACAATATTTTCCTATTATACGAAATGTATTTCGTCGCAAATAAGTAAATATTTGTGATGAGAAACGTCATCGCAAATTGGCCAAATTGTAGTAGTGGATATTAATCAAGAGTAAGAAGTAAAAATTTAAAACCCATACATTTAAGAGATATTTGTCTCTTTTTCTTTTTATATATTTTGTCATATACCGTGTGCCGGTCACAATTACTCCACAATAATTTGCAATTTCAAATTTTTGATACAGACAGCCGGATGGGATAAAATCCAGAAATTCCTCCCAAATTGCCACACCCCAGCTGAACCCCTGTGCAACAAGATCAAACGGGCTTATGCAATAATTAGAATTATACACAAACTTTCAGTGCATAAAAGGCAATAAGTTTAAAGAAGTAATTTGGTTTGAACCCGTTTTGACGTTGTTAATTTAAAAATAAATGATTAAACGTAAGCTCCTACCTCATTCTGATCTAGTATTTTGTTTTTGTTTTGTTTTGTTTTTTATTTTTATTTTTATTTTTTAGGAAGTTGGTATTTTGTATTTTTGAATAAAGCATTTGATTGTAATGTATTGTCCTTACTCCTTAGATACTGCAGGGGAAAATAAATAAATTAAAATATATAAAGCCATTCATGACTTAGGCGGGACAGGAGATACAGAGCAATATCATACATAAATCAACTCCGCTTAAATTTAACTTGAGAATTGAGATTATACGTCTTTTTCAAGTGATTAATGTGATTATAATCGTCCAAGCGATAATTGACAAAACACATAAAAGTAAGAGATATAATGACGAAATCAACAGAGACTTTTGGATGCAAATATATATACCTGAGCTTATGCTAGCTCAATCATAAATTTGTTAACCAAGGGAAATGAAGGGCAACTTTATGTTGTAATTTTCAGTTTCCTTTGTCGCATATGAAACGTGATCAATTAGTCGTCAACGCCTGACTTAAAAGGAAACATGAAAAGTGCAAATGGTTGAATACAAAATATATATAATATGGATTTACTAATTATCGTTTTCTCGATCTTTTCCTTTCAGGTAGCGTGAGCCTTTTGATTTAGTCTTTATAAACATATAAGTATAAGTAATTGTGACTGTCACAGACTCGAAACCAAAATAAAGTTTACAGTCTTTGTCAAGATATATTTTGCCGGCCATGGAACATTTTTTTTTTTTCCTAATTAGAGCAAAATATAAACTATAAAATTAACTATATATCTAAGTACGATTCAGCTATTCTTACGAAGTATACCCGAAAATAACAACAGCAGTTAATATTGAGATCATTATGGGATCTCTAGCAGAGCAAAAAATTCCTGTTATAAATTTTAAGGAAGAACATTTGAAGCCTGGATCTGATTCATGGATTTCGGCGCTCAAACAAGTCCGATACGGATTCGAAGAGTATGGCTGTTTGGAAATTGTTTGTGACCAATTTCCTTTTGAACTTCATAACTCAATATTTGATGCAGCTGAAGATGTTTTTAATCTTCCAAAAGAAACCAAAATGCAGAAAACAAGTACTAGACCTGGCAAAATTGGCTATATTGCAGGACTTCCTGAACTTCCTCTCTATGAGTCTATCGCACTTGATAGTGCAACAACTCTAGAAGAAGTTGAATATTTTACTAATATTATGTGGCCTGCAGGGAACAATTCTTTCCGGTATATACATATAAATATATATATATATATACACACACACACACACACACACACACACACACACACACACTTATATTTATATCAATATTGCATGCATGCTTGTTGTTCTATGTACCCGTTAATTCTGTGAAAAGTGCAAAATATTATTGGTTTTCGATGGTTCTTTTAGAAATCTCTCCAAGAGGTTTTAGATTTTATTTTTTGTTTTTATTGTCTCTTTCTAATTTTGGCTGAGATGTTCTAAGCTACTCCGGTTATATTCTGTAAGATTCACAAAAATAAAAACTTTATAGTAGTAGAAATAAAAATAAAGGCTTTTCGGCGGGTGAATAAAGTTTTGCTAGGCAAGCACTCTCTCTCTCTCTCTTTTTTATTTTTTATTTTTTATTTTTTATTTTTTATAATATAATCTGTACTGTGGATCTTAGACTTGACCTGAAAGTCTCTAATTGTTATTAAATAATTTACGTATCACTTTTCATTGTTTTAATTAGAACATAAAATATAATCACGGCCTCTAACATGTTTTCTTCTATATAAAATATGTCTCAATTTAGTGATTCTGTGCACTCCTTCTCAAAGAGGATAGAAGTACTTCACGAAATGGTAACAAGAATGGTGTTTGAGAACTATGGTGTGGAGGGGCTTTTTAACTCGTTTTGGGAGAAAAGATTTTACGTGTGCCGTTTCTTCAAATACAAAGCACCTCATCAGACCAATGAGAGTGAAGTTGGAATAGGTGCTCACACAGATTCTACCTTCTTATCCATACTTCATCAACATCAAGTCAAAGGTCTGCAGATCAAGACAAAGGATGGTCAGTGGATTGATGTCAAACCCAAACCTTCATCTCTTTTTGTCATTGCAGGCGACGTACTCAAGGTACATTTATATATATATATATATATATATTTAGGATTAGTGATCAAAATCAAGTTTGAGCTTCATATATATATGGATATATATATGTATAATTTAAGCAATAATAATTATTATTATAGGTATAGGAGGGTTTAAGCTTGTTACTCAAATTCTCTTTTAATTCATTGCTTACAATTCAAAACCTGCTATTTATTGATTTAGTTCAATGATCAGGATATACTTTTTAAAAAAGTAAAAATAAAATAAAAATAAACTAATGAGAACGGACAACTAATATCAAAGCAGAAATTCGAATGCCAATTAGGTTTGTACCGAACAACTACTCATCTCTCGTGACTAAACCCATTACTCCTTTTATTAATACAATAAATACAAAAAAAAAAATCCTCGAAAAAAAACAAGAAAATATAACCCCAAGGAAAAAAAAATACATTGAGGATGTACTTATATAATAGTGTATCATTGTGCACTTAATATATAATGTAATATGATCTTTTATTGTTCTAGGTATGGAGTAACGACAGAGTTCGTTCTTGTGAGCATCAAGTGATGGTGTCAGAAGACAAAATCAGGTATTCCGCTGGATTATTTACATTCATCAAGGGGGTGATGCAGGTTCCCGAGGAGCTGATCGACGATGAATATCCATTACGTTATAAACCATTTGATCATGCTGAATACAATCGTTACTTACTGTCAGAAGATAGAGATAAAAACTGTCCTATTAATGCCTTCTGTGGTATTTGAGATGTGTGTTGATCAAGACGCTTCTGTTCTCTTATGCAATAACAGTACTAGTGTGTTAATAAAATTGGCCACGCCTTCAGTACCGTGGAAAAATAAAATACGTAGCTATACCAGCTACGTACGTACTTGCTTGATTGATTGTGTGAAGAAATTGAAACTCATGAGATAGCTTCATCTAGTTCTGTCTCAAGAGTTTATGTTTCAAAACTCCATGTGGAGGTTTTAAGTCTCTAATTGCTGGTTTGCAGTGTATTGAATGGAGTGCAATTTCCCTTTCAAATACATATATCTTAACGTTTACGAGCTGAAGATGGACTTTCGTAAAAATCATGGGTATATTCTTTCCATACGTTTTGAGGCAAAATGTGAGTAAAGTCATCGATATTAAAAGGGGGAGTTCTTTTCATACTGTTCTTTAATAATATGTTTGTACTTCTTTAGCTCTTATGAAGCTTTCTTGGGGAATAATTTTCCTTTGACTAAATGTTTATGTAAAGTAGGTTTTACTACAAACCAAGAATCATCGATCGACATAGTAGCTAGAGTAAATAACAATAAAGCATTAAAAAATAATGTATATTAGTAATTAACAAACATATACGACCCAAAAAAAATTAAAACAAAAAACGAAAAGTAGTATTATTTATAACAAGATGATAACATGCATAGTTTTGTAGGTCCCTTTTTTTTTGTATGGACGGACTAAGACTTAAGCATCAAGTGGGAATAATGGTGATTAATATTGAAAGAGAAAAAGGAAATTGTACAAGTCTTGAATGTATTTGGCGTCCAATTCATCTCTTGTGAGAGTTATCTTGAATCTTCCACAAATCACGTTGTTGGAACAACGCGTGCTAGACGAGATACCTAGATGATGATGATGAACTACTCATTATTACTCTATGATGTGAAGAAGAAATAATGTAATATTTTTGATGAGACGCAAAATTTGCATGGTGGTGTTGGAAATTAATAGGGGAATTGATTCACCCTAATGGAGGTGGTTTGGGCAATTCTGATTTGAGGGTAGTTGCTCTTTTATTAATTATTTTATTTTGACTTTCTTGATTTATTTTTGTATGTTTACTTCCCGGATTTTTTATTTTCATTTTCCATAGAAAGATTTTTCTGCCATATTAAGACTCTGCCACGCAAACAAATAAGTTCAATAGGGGGAATGGGTAATATAGCAACTTTTATACATGCATTTAAAGTTTATAGCACATTTCTTAAAAATTGGTAAATTATAGTACATTCTAAATTTTCCAGAGAAAATAAATTTTCTTTTCCATATTTACCCATAAAAGCAATATTCGCATTAAGACTCAAAATTATGTTAACACGTCTTGAATTGATCAAAATACATGATTAAATAAATCTTTCAAATCGTGTCTGACTTCATTAAGATCATGGCTTGTGCCATGTCTTTGTATGCGTTAACCAAAAATATCGTATAGTTATACATATGCACATGTAATATGATTCGTACAGATATATATATATATATATATACACACGATTGATCAATTATACTCGTGATTTACATTAGGAATTATTTCGGACCGATCTATATTAAGCTAGGGATTATCCTCCAGCATTGCACGTCCAATTTTAATATAGATTGATCAACTACTATACATGTGATTACTCAAAGAGGATGGTGGTAATAGGACTCTTTTTGTAACTAATGATGGGAACAATATTCTTTTTTGTTTTAGGTAAATATAAGTATAAATTCAGTTCGAATTACTTACAACGTCCAATAGTTTTATCAGTTGTTGTGAATCTGTATGCAATGTACAAAGTATCAACGCATTCAAACTCATAATTAAAGAAACAATTATGATAATAGAATGGAAATCAGAACTTAAGACACAAAATCTTAACTTAAATATTCATTATAATATTGTTTATTTGCTAGAAAACCAAACATGAAAAACTTTCAATTAGGCACCCCTAGCTACCTCTGGAAAATTCCAAAAAAAAAAAAAAAAGAAAAAAAGAAAAAACAAAGCAAAAGCAAAAGCAAAAGCAAATGATAGATATAGCTTATGACAAACTATAGTATTTGGTAATTGTTTGCCATCTTCATTTAGGTAATAAGTTTAAAAGCATCCTTATCCAAGTTTCGTTTGCATGACCTTTCATCAAAGCATGACCTTCCATCAAAGCGAGACCTTCCATCAAAGCGAGAATAGTGCTCAAGCTAAAAAAAAAAGACGCGGGTTTCGAACCGAATATCCACCAAAAGAAAAGAAAAAAGAAAACGCATGTAAAAAAGAAGAATGAAATTAAGAACCCGTTTGGTTCATGATTTAAAATCATGAGATTAAAACCATTTTCGATTTACGTGTGTTTTTTATGAAAGAAAATACTGTAGTGAACCATGAATTATGATTCGAATAAGAGAACGAATCCTCCAACTAAACGGGACTTAAAAGTTTTTACTCGACGCGGGTTTCGAACCGAATATCCACCAAAAGAAAAGAAAAAAGAAAACTCATGTAAAAAAGAAGAATGAAATTAAAAGTTTTTACTCTCTGCGATAACTCGGAAACACAGATACCCCTCGCTCCAGTAGAACGCCAATTTTGAACACGAACGTTGGACCCTGAAATCCTCAAAGAATCTGTCCCCAGAAATTGTGGTGCCGGTGATGCGATCTCTCCACGGGACGAGCATGAGAGCATGAGGGTTATAAACAGCTCGTTTCACGTTCATGTCATAGTACTGTTGTCTTTCGATACTATGTAAAATCACACGCACCATTTGGTCAGTCTGCAAGTTCTCTTCAGTGGCATCATTCAGTTTAGAGATGAACAAGCTACGTTTCCTTGCTACACTCTCAGGTATTGCAATGTAATTGGCGTCCACTTCATCTCTTGTGAGAGTTATCTTGAATTGCCACATTTCGTCGTTTCCACAAATCACGTTGTTGGAACAACGCGTGCTAGACGAAGACCTAGATGATGACGATGAACTACTGATCATTATTACTATATGATGTGAAGAAGAAATAATGTAATATTTTTTATGAGACGCAAAATTTGCATGGTGGTGTTGGAAATTTATAGGGGAATTGATTCACCCTAATGGAGATACTTTGGGCAATTTTGATTTGAGGGTAGTTGCTCTTTTATAAATTATTTTATTTTGACTTTCTTGATTTATTTTCGCATGTTTACTTCTCGGATTTTTTTTTTTTTTGCATTTTGCATGGACAGATTTTTCTGCCATATTAAGACTCTGCCATGCAAATAAATAACTTCAACAGGGGGAATGGGTAATATAGCAACTTTTATACATGCATTTAAAGTTTATAGAACATTTCTTAAAAATTGGTAAATTATAGCACATTCTAAATTTTCCAGAGAGAAAATAAATTTTCGTTTCCATATTTACACCAAAAAAAGCAATATTCGCATTAAGACTCAAAATTATATATGTTAACACGTCTTGAATTGATCAAAATACATTATTAAATAAATCTTTCAAATAATATCTGACTTCATTAAGATCATGGCTGGGGCCATGTCTTTGTATGCGTTAACCAAAAATATCGTATAGTTATACATATGCACATGTGATATGATTCATACATATATATATACAGGATTGATCAATTATACTCGTGATTCACATTAGGAATTATTTCGGACCGATCTATATTAAGCTAGGGATTATCCTCCAGCATTGCACGTCCAATTTTAATATAGATTGATCAACTAGTATAGTTTTTGTTGGTTTCTCAAACCGGATTTTCAAAAAAAAATTGTGCGGAAGCGTGGTATCGATCGAATCACATAAATCAAAATTTAATGAGATTATTATTTCATGTTAATTTAACTATAAAGATATTAAAGAGAAGAAGGAGAATTTTACCGTCCCTTGATTAGGACGGAAATCTTGAACTCCTCCAACACCGTCTTGACCTCTTCAATTTCAAGAACATCACGATTCTTTCTCAACGTATCTCCAGATTAACGTGAACTCAAACGTGTGGGCGTTCTAATGGGTTTCTCAACACATGAAATGGATGAATAGGGAATTTTATTCTCACAGTTTTCTCTTTTTCTGTTTTTTGGAAAAAACTTTCGTTTTTTTTTTCTCAAGGAAAAACTTTTTCACCACCGAAGAACTAATTCCTCTAGCTCTATATCTCAATGTGCAGCCACACATCCTCCTTATGAGGAAACGTGCAACAGCACCTTTCCT
>NW_010367153.1:553009-558570 GCF_000414095.1 Morus notabilis | reverse complement strand
ACTCTTTCCATTTTTTTTAAAATGAGGAAACGTACTGCTGCACGTTTCCTCTTATATATATATATATATACACACACATTAACAGGGAGAGTGAAAAAGGAAGGAAACGTGGAGAGTAAAAGAAAATTCCCTTTTTATAAAAAATAATTAAATTCATCTAAATTAATTTAAAATAATTTTAAAATAATTTTAATATTAATTAATCAAATTAATTAATATATGTGTATTTATAATTGTTAATTCTAAATTAATAATCATAACCCAATATGATATATTCAGTTCACATTAATCTTATGGAGCCATTGAGAGGAACTATGGACATTATAATTTTAAGCTCCAATAATTTTAACAATTAATTAACACCTTAATTAATATATCAAAATTATTAATTCCAAATTACTCCACTATAAATTTGGAATTGCACTCTTAAAATAATAAAACAATTATGTTCACAGAATTTGTGTTGTCCATTGATATAGTCACTACATACGAATTAATCCTCCATAAACGGTTCATAATTAAAGCTAGGTATTTTCCGTTAACCTCTTTAATTATATATTTCTCCATAAGTACCATTGATCCTCTAATGAATAATATATTTTATGATCCAATCATAAAATTGAGCGCACTTATTATGCAAGTCTCGAATCAACACTTATGGGAACCGTCCATCTACTTCATTATGAAGGAATGGATTTCATCTTGTAAATTAATATTCCCGGCTATTTATTTTACTATGCTCCCAATATACCAAGACTTTGACACTATTCACATGTGTCATTACTCAATATGTCAAAGAACATAATATCATAAATAGGAGTTTATTAATTAGTCAGAATTAAGATTAATTCATATATGACCATCATTGATTAATATTGAATACTCTATTTAATAATGGAATTTATTAGAGATTCATAATTAATCGCGTTCCGGTCCTATGTAATCATATTACATAAAATGCTTTCATTCTAATAATCTCATTATTAATAATCTAGGATAAGATTGTTTCATTCAGAATGCAATGAACCACATTAGTAATTTTAAATTAAAGATCCCAACTTTAATTTATAATTACAGACAAGTTTAGATTATTTTATTTCAAACATTATCCTCTGCATATAACAATTATATACAATGTTTAAAGTTACATCAAAAAAATAATCTAGGGATTTTGATATTTATAAAACATCACATGTATGCAAAATAATATTGAAAAAAATCCTCATTTCATTGATAATCAGCAAAATATTTACATCTTATTTGATTTCTGGGCATATATCCCAACAGTTTTGACTTCACATTAGTTTGTCTCATTCGCCCCCATTGTTGTTATGGTTTAACAACCAAATACTCTTCAAGAGATGAAGGCAACGAAGCAGTTTTGGGGCAGATATATAGCAGATGATGATGACAATATAAATCATCCTGAAGATCAAAACCTTAAAACGGAAAATGCGTTGACAAACAACCGTAGGATTGCTCGTTACAAAATTGGAGAATGTGATTTCAAGATCTTGGGAAAACTTGGCGGAACTATATATTTTGAGGGAAAATTGTACAAAGAACCTGAGAAGAAAAGTTCTTATAACTTGGAGTTAGTAGTGGGAAGGGATTATTCAAATTGAAGAAATAGTTTTGTTTCTTGTTTTTTGAAAAAAAATTTTTTTTTTTTTTTTTTTTTTTTTTTTTTTTTTTTTTATTCGCTAGGTTGTTTTTTCTATTCTAGATCTTTAGAGATTAGGCTTGTTTCTACTTTCTTTTACTTTCTTTTTTTTTTCTCAATAAAGTTTTTGCTTATTAAAAAAAAGTTTGAAAGCACAATCATAAATAGTTTTTATGTCTAGCCTACAAGTCATTTTTCTTCGCGGTTTTTATTGTAGGCTTTGGTGCTTTTGGTCTCTCGATCTCAATCAATGGAGTTACCCACCAATATAGTGGTGTACTTGAAAGAATTAGCCATTTAAGTGCTTGAATAGTTTGTGTGACTCTTCAGTTTCCTTTTGTTGGAATTCAGTACATGTATTACCCTCTTGAACGTTTCAGTGGAACTTACTGGTGGTTCTAGTTTGTAGTGGAGGTTAAGTCGCTAAATGTGTTGAGCTCTTTTCGCGTCTGAATTAGTGGTTGCAATTTTATGATTGGATTGCATTTCCCATTTTAAAAAAAATGAAAATCGCGGTATCCCACTTAATAAAAAAAAAAGGAGAACAATGAAAAGACCAAGTTAGGTCTATTGGATGTTTAAGTATGGGCAATTTGGTAAATTTTGGATACGCATTCTAGAAGGACATGTTTGGCACACCGAGCTCAGTGTGATTATGATAAATAATTCTAATCCCATGTTTACTGATAAAGAAGCCCACTTAGAATCATTAGCAATATATACTATTATTCATCTCCTTTGTGATGACTTCATTTCTCTAGCAAGATGCACTGTGAAATCGCTATGAATCAAGTGGTTGGGTGCGTGAGTGTCATGTACATATGTCCACTAGTGTTTGAATCCCAGTTGTTTCATTTTTTTTTTTTTTTTTTTTTTAAAAAAAGGAGCCCAAGGGCCTTTTACAAAAAAAAAAAAAAAAAAAAAGATATCACTATGAAACAAGTGTTTTATTTGATTTCTAAGTTTTCAGATACGAAAACATCAAGACGAGGTAATGTAATTTGCACTCATATTATTTCACCTAGTTAGAAGCATATAATGCATGACGTAAGGTTTTGTGCTCACTAGCTCTGTGGCTTTTAGCGTTTCGAATCAAAGGGTTTGTATTCTTTCAAATCAATGTGGTCATTACTCATGACAAAAATGAACTCAATTATTGCTAATCCAGAGTAAGCCTGCAGATATATATATATATATAAGTTTGCTTGTTGATCTAAAATAATTAACATAGCCACGAGTTATCCAAAAACTTCTCACCTAGCTAAAAAATAAAATCAAATAAACGAATTTCAGAAGAAACAGACAGAACAATTAAGTCGTACAATAAATAGTAAAATTTTATATAACCATGCAGGGCACGCACGGATGATATAAAAATTTTGAGCAATTATGATTATCGTTCACGCAAATGTACACCATAATTATTTAAAATTCAGAGAAATCAATGGCGGCATTATCAGCATACTATAGGCCTTTCGGAAAATGACCTTACAATATTTAAGTGCCGCCCGTACGTCCATATAATTTCTTAACTAAAAAAATAAAAAAGAATCTTTTGGTTTTTGGTTTATTGTGTTGGTAACACTCATTTTTTCTGTCACATATGGGATCAGTAATTAATATTCTCCAACATGCAAAATTTCTATAATATAAGGAAATCGGAGCTTTATTTTTCGGCAAAAAAAAAAAAAAAAAAAAAATTGAAACGTACGTGCGTATGTTGGTCGAATGTCAGTTCAGCTTCTTTCTTTTCTTCCCCCAATGTAATCAGCATGATGTCACTGAAAATTCAAAATTAAATTTTGAAAAGAATTATTTTACCTTAGGTTAATTATGCAACTATCTCAATATATTCCATTAATACAGCACCATACATATTATATAAGCACGATTCAGCTCTATATTATACACACGAGAAAATTACAAGGTGGGGTGAGATAACATTCAAGTTTATTGATCAGGACAATGGAATCTGAAATGGAACATAAAATTCCTATTATACATTTTAGTGAAGAAAGCTTAAATCCCGGATCTGAATCATGGATCTTCGCCAGCAAACAAGTCAGACATGGATTCGAAGAGTATGGCTGTGTGATTAGTGCATGAAAATGTAGCCTGAATACTGCTTTTGATTTATATAATGTTAAAATATTTAAGCTTTAATTAAACAATTTCATCATTTTTATTCATAATATTTTTAATTGAAATTTGTCTAATTTTTACTTAATTATTTACAGATAAAAAGCAGTGTAAAAAGCTACACAAAAATAAGTCATAAAAGCCATGTTTTCAAGTTTCAACCAGCCGAGCTATGCCTTTTAGCCGAGTCGATCAGAAAGAGAGAAAGCCGAGCAGCTTAGCCGAGCCAACATCAGCTCGTGGGCCCACCACTCAGCGCAGGAATCCGCGCCCGTTTCTGACCGCCATCTCACGCCTCGCGCGTCACCAGCACGCCGCACCTCACAGGGCGCGTTCCTTCCACACAGCCGTTAGCGCGCGTCCAAGCTTCAATCCGCGTGGGTCCCGCACGACAGCAGCAGACCTGCTGCCTTCTCCGTGTGTGCCACCTGTCCAACGCGGGTCATCCACTCTGACCGCGCCAGCACACGCCAACCAATCCGCATGCGACACGTGGCACGTTTCCTCCTCACTTCCAATCACGTTGCGACACGTGTCCTATTTGGTGCTGAATGTGAATTCCTTCCCCAAAAATCAGAGGAAATTAC
This sequence comes from Morus notabilis, assembly GCF_000414095.1. Taxonomy (NCBI): domain Eukaryota; kingdom Viridiplantae; phylum Streptophyta; class Magnoliopsida; order Rosales; family Moraceae; genus Morus; species Morus notabilis. The sequence goes on along the minus strand of NW_010367153.1, from coordinate 554,181 downwards.
CAGATTTCTTCCCCAAATCAAAAAGGTGATTTCTCCTAATTTATGTGTAATTTTATTTTGTTTCCTTTTCTTTTGTAATTTTCTAGTTTTACAATTTATTTCCTTATTTGACAGGCAACCTCTGAACACTATAAATAGAGGGGTTGACCTAAGGTTTTAAGAAGTTTTTAATATTCAGTTTGCTGTCGTCTTGCTGTCAGTCTCATATTTTCTCTCTAGAACTTGTGAGAATGTTTTGCAAGATAGGCTAGAATTTTCTTGGTGAGGTTAGAGATGAACTTCTATTGAGTGACCCAATTCGGGGTTTTGATTCCTTGTGCTCTAAAGTTTAACATCAGAATGAATTAAATCTTATCGATATTTCTATTACTTTTCAAAATATTGTGTGCCAATTTTTATATAAGTTCAGTCACGCTTTTCTTATGTAATTATGTCACGCATTGTTTTGTCATTCAAATTATTTTACAAATTGTCTTTTACTGCAATATTGTCAAATTGATATATTGTCGATTTTGGATAACTTGTAATAATAATATTTTCTGAGCCAACATAGAGATTTAATTTATTCAATTCTTTTATTTTGTGAATCAAAACTTGAATTGGTGAACGAAGCATTAGGGATTCTCGACACCTTACCGTTTTCTTCATACAGATTTTCTCTTTTTTATTTTATTTGCAACAAAAATCCCCAAAACTCTCATTTTTCTTTAATTCACTTTTCTCTAACACTCTTATTCTGTTAGTCATTCTTGTTATTTTGTTATTTTTCTGTGGATACGACCGTCCTTCTGTGCTACAATTGACCGCTTGTGAACATCACTTTTGAGCGTTAATCAAATTTTGGCGCCGTTGCCAGGGAGATTGTATTAACATGAGTGATTAGTAGATTTTGAGCAAAGAGGTAAGTACATATTATCTGTATTTTTATTTTACTTTGTTTCTCTTTCTTGATTCACGTGATCTGTTTTTAGCCCATATTATTAAAAAAAAAACATTTGTTTGCTGTTTTGTTCTTCTGTTACGTTAGTATACATTTGTTATTTTCTTTTCTTCTTCACTTTCTCGTTTCTTATTTCAAAAAAAAAAAAAAAAAATTGTTGCAAGTTTCCGTGTCTGTTCACTTAGTATTTTATATTTTGCTGCAAGTGTTGCTGATTTGATCTGATATTTAT
>NW_010367153.1:522424-551842 GCF_000414095.1 Morus notabilis | reverse complement strand
CGCAAACACTGTTAGATTGAAGTTTTTCCCTTTCTCTCTGAAGGACAAGGCCAAAAGCTGGCTGTATTCTCTTAGGCCCAAGTCTATTGGTACGTGGGAAGAAATGACGACGACATTCTTCAACAAGTATTTCCCACCATGGATATGTTAAATCTATGTCTCCACCATGGATATGAAATCTATGTCCCCACCATGGATATGAAAGTTGGCGCCTTGTAAGCTATTTCTACGATGGACTCACAATCCGAGAACGCCAATTTGTTGAGATGATGTGCAATGGAGATTTTCTCCAAAAGGATCCTGACGAAGCTATCGAGTACCTGAATGAGTTAGCTGAGAAAGCTCATACTTGGACTGGGCCGAGTGCTACTGAGAGCACCAGTAGGTCCCGACCAGTTGGAGTTTATCAATTAAGGGAAGAGGACAGTCTTAAGGCCCAAGTTGAAGCTTTGACGAAGCAAATTGAGGCCCTCAAAAGTAAAGATAGTAAAGGACCCTACATGGTGGCAAGGACAGAGGCACATGAGCCTTGTTTAGTTTGTGGTGGAATGGGCCATCTAACTCAGGATTGCCACACTTTAAGTGAAATAAGAGGGGTATATGAGGAGCAATGTAATGCATTGGGCACATACAAGAAGCCTTACGGACCTTTCTCAGAATCTTACAATCCTGGTTGGAAAAACCACCCAAATTTCAGTTGGCGAGATTCGAACCAACATGCACAATCATCTGGAGGGCAATGGAGATCAGAGCAACAATCTCAACCACCAAGGACATATTCCGCGCCTCAGAATAACATGCAGCCGAAGGGAATTCTCTAGAGGATACCCTAAAAGCTTTTATGGACGCGCAAAATAAGACAAATCAAAGGGTTGATTCAATGCTCACGCAGCTGGTGGAAGAGAACAAGGAAATAAAAAGCCAGATCACAAAGTTGACAGAATTCAAGAGTGCGGTAGATTTCCATCACAAGCCCAGTCTAATTTGAGGGGACAAAACATGGCTCAAACTTCCAACTCTGAAGGATAAAATATCAAGGAAGTTAACGTCATCACTACTCGAAGTGGTAAGAATTCAGACACGCCATTAACAAGTACTACCACTTTGAGTAATGAAGAATCGGCTCAGGAGAAAGAAGAGCCAACAAAAATTCCGGTAAAGGTGCCCTTCCCCCAGGCTCTCCGACCTGCTGGGAAAGTGCCGGAAAACCAAAGTGAGATCCTGGAGCACTTGACACAATTAAAGATCAATATTCTCTTATTACATGTGATCAAGTAAGTGCTGGCTTACGCCAAGGTTATAAAGGATCTGTGCACTATAAAGAGAAAGCACCATGTCAAGAAGACTACATTCTTGACGGAACAAGTGAGCGCGGTGATTGAGCAGAAGACACCGCTGAAGTACAAAGATCCTGGCTGTCCCACCATTTCCTGCACCATTGGGACACGCGAATTTGGCCAAGCATTGTTAGACCTAGGATCGAGTGTTAACCTCATGCCTTATTCAGTCTACTCGCAATTAGGTCTTGGAGATATTAAGCCCACATCTATGGTTCTGTAACTGGTCGATCGATCTATTAAGAGACCATGAGGAATAGTGGAAGATGTGTTATTGCAAGTTGATAAGTTCTACTATCCTGTGGATTTCGTTGTTTTGGACACTCAGTCAGTGGTTGATGTGGAGTCAAAAATCCCGATCATCCTTGGAAGACCATTCCTCGCGACAGAAAATGCTCTAATTAATTGTAAAAATGGTCTAATGAAGATCTCTTTTGGGAATATGACTCTCGAGGTAAATGTTTTCAACATTGTAAAACAACCACAAGGAGACGATGAGTGTCACCAAACATTCTTGATCGACACACTTGTCGAGGAGGAGGTTCTGCTACAAAGCAACTCTAAAGATCTTGAAAACCTCCTCCAAAATTCTGAATCTGAAAGTTCCGGTCCTTATGAGTTGGCTAACATTTCTGCCATTTTTGACAACTCACAGGATAGAGGAATTAAGTTTAAGCAACTGTGTTTCGAGGAACTTCCACAAGGGAGAGAGAAACCAAAGCCTTCCATCGAAGAGACCCCTACAGTCAAACTTGCTCAACTACCTGAAGGATTGAAACATGCATTTTTGGGAGTCGGTGATATCTTTCTTGTTATCATTTCTTCCAAACTCGATGCATCACAACAGCAGCGGTTGATCAATATGTTGCAAAAGCATAGGACTGCATTGGGTTGGACGATTGCTGACATTAAAGGGATCAGTCCTTTGATTTGCTCCCATCATATTCATTTGGAAGAATGAGCTAACCTGCGAAGAGATCCTCAAAGAAGATTGAATCCAACAATGAAAGAAGTGGTGAAGAATGAGATTCTCAAGCTATTAGATGCTGGCATCATTTATTCTGTTGCTGATAGCAAGTGGGTTAGCCCAACCCAGGTAGTGCCAAAGAAATTGGGGGTCACTGTGGTGGAAAATGAGAAAGGGGCTCTAGTTCCCACAAAGGTTGTGACTGGTTGGCACATGTATATTGACTATCACAAGCTTAACGCCGCCACTCGCAAAGACCATTTTCCACTTCCATTCATCGATCAAATCCTAGAACGAGTGGCAGGTCATCCTTTCTATTGCTTTCTCGATGGCTATTCAGGATATTATCAGATAGAGATAGCATTAGAAGATTAGGATAAGACAACATTCACATGTCCTTTTGGCACTTATGCCTTTCGGTGAATACCATTTGGACTGTGTAATGCCCCTGCCACATTTCAGAGGTGTATGATGAGCATTTTCAGCGAGATGATCAAAAAATGCATGGAAGTGTTCATGGATGATTTGACAGTCTTCGGAGATTCATTTGACACATGCATTCTCAACTTAGAAGCCGTTCTACAAAGATGTGAAAAGAAAGGTTTTGTGCACAATTAGGAGAAGTGTCATTTCATGGTATCATCCGGCATAGTTCTTGGGCACATTATTTCTGAAAGAGGAATTGAGGTCGACCGCTCTAAGGTTGAACTCATTTCCAACCTGCCCACCCCCAAGGCCGTTAAAGATGTCCGATCTTTTCTGGGGCACGCCGGATTCTACAGGAGGTTCATTCAGAACTTTTCATCTATAGCGAGACCGCTAAGCAACCTCCTAGCAAAAGATGTTGTGTTCAACTAGACACAAGAATGTGAGGAAGCAATTCGAACACTCATCGTAAAAATGACTTCTGCCCCTATTATGCAATCACCAGATTGGAGCTTACCTTTCGAGATCATGTGTGACGCAAGTAACTACGCTGTGGGGGCCGTTCTTGGTCAACGGAGGGAGGGGAAGCCTTTCGTTGTCTACTATGCAAGTAGTACTCTGAATAGTGCTCAAATGAACTACTCTACTACTGAAAAAGAGTTGCTTGCTATAGTATTTGCTCTCGACAAGTTTCGTGCATATCTGATTGGTTCACCTATCACCATCTTCACAGATCATGCCGCCCTTAAGTACCTTCTCTCCAAAAAAGATGCTAAGGCGCGTTTAATTAGGTGGATCATTCTCCTGCAGGAATTTGATTTGACAATCAATGACAAGAAGGGAGTCAAAAATGTGGTGGCAGGCCACTTATCTCGTCTTGAATTTAATGATTCCGCCGAAATTCCTACTATTAGAGATGACTTCCCCGATGAACATCTCTTCGCCGTCACTAAGATGCCATGGTATGCGAACATTGTTAACTACTTGGTGACGGGCGAGATTCCATCTACCTAGGGTGCACAAGACAAAAGGAAGTTTCTGGTCGAAGTTCGTAACTTTTATTGGGATGATCCCTATCTTTTTAAGTACTACCCTGACCAGATCATGAGACGATGCATCCCGAATGATGAAGTGTCTAGTGTCCTGAACTTTTGCCACAACGATGCATGTGGCGGTCATTTTTCTGTGAAGAAGACCGCCGCGAAAATCTTGCAGTGTGGTCTCTATTGGCTCACTTTATTCAAGGATACCAATGACTTTTGCCGTTCCTGTGAGAGGTGCCAAAAGCTAGGTGCTTTGTCCCGTCGCCATATGATGCCCTTGAACCCGATTCTCGTAATAGAAATATTCGATTGCTGGGGGATAGACTTTATGGGACCATTTCCACCTTCTTTTGGATTTTTCTACATACTCCTCGCTGTGGATTACGTGTCTAAGTGGGTAGAAGCCGTGGCGTGCCGAAACAACGATAACACTACTGTTGTAAAGTTCTTAAAGGAAAATGTGTTATCTCGATTTGGAACGCCGCGTGCCATCATCAGTGATCAAGGCACCCATTTCTGCAACCGTTCTTTTGAGGCTCTAATGCGCAAGTATGGTGTGGTTCATAAAGTTTCAACTGCCTATCACCCACAGACAAATGGCCAAGCTAAGTTAGCCAATAGGGAGATTAAGCAAATTCTAGAAAAGACGGTTAATCCCGATCGTAAGGATTGGTCTTTGCGCCTTCCGGACGTACTTTAGGCATACCGCACTGCTTACAAAACCCAACTTGGGATGTCTCCCTACAGGCTTATCTTTGGAAAAGCCTGTCATCTACCTATAGAGCTCGAACATAAGGCTTATTGGGCTACCAAGGCCCTCAACTTCGATCTCAGCGCTGCAGGTGTCAATTGGAAGCTCCAACTTTCCGAAATCGAGGAGTTAAGGAACGATGCCTATGATAATTCCAGGATCTACAAGGCAAAAATGAAAGCTCCTGAGGAAGAACTTCGAACCGAATCAGCGGGTTCATCTCTATGATTCCCGTTTACATCTCCACCCCAGTAAGTTGAGGTCGCGGTGGACTGGCCCGTTCATAGTGAAACGCGTTTTTTCCAATGGTGCTGTCGAGGTTGAAGACCCAACCGATGGGAGAATCCTTAAAGTAAATGGCCAGCGTCTGAAAATTTACTTAGAGCGGGTGAACCAGGTTGAAGAGATCATTCTCGACGACCCCGTTTACCAGCCCTGAGTAGTTTGCTCACATCTCCTGTATCATATTTTTATTTTTTATTTTCTTCGTTTCTTTTTACATTTTTTTTATGTGTGTGTTGGGGAATCATATCAGGAAGCTCAAGATGTGCTCATATGTGGAATGCTCATCATCCAGGTGTCTTCTTTCTCTATATTTACATAATTTTTGACACTGAAGACACTGTCTGATTTTAGTTGGGGGTGGTGGGCATATTCATGCGTAAGAGTGATTTTTGTCATGTTGATATTTGGGTTAAAATTTTTGCAAAGTTGTCTGAGTATGATTCAAAATGATTGGTTTAGGTCGATTTTTGCTGTCTTGGTTGCTAAGAAATGACTTCCAGAGTTTCTTTTTGCACGTGCTAAACCTTGTGGTAAGATGGATGTTAATGCATGTCAGCTGAGAAAATTCCCGAGTTTAAGTGCCTGATTTTTAGTGAGTCAAGAGAGTAGAGAAAATGACTTTTGAACTTTCATTGATCTTTTGAGCTGGTAAAATCACTATTAGAACATCATTACATGGTTAGTGGTATGCTTGGTGCATATGCTTGAGGGATGGAATTTGGGTTAGATAGGAATGATCTTATGTAATAGAGCATCATTTCTTATTTTTCAAAAAAAAAAAAAAAAAACTGAGCAAGAGCAACATTTCACAGATCCTGTAGTTTGGTGTTAATCACATTCGATGCTATATAGCTGTTTGTTAAAAGAACACCTTTCTACATTCACTTAAAGTTGTCTCTTGCCAAAAAAAAAAACAAAAAAACAAAAAAAAATGAAGTAATTTTCCTATGCATTTTTTTTTCTTTGGCTCTTTGATAATTTCTGTAAATTTCTGTTTGACCCGAATGAAATCCCAAAAGTTGGTTGTGGTAAGAATGGTGGAATGTTCTAGTAGTTGATTAACCTATCTTTTGGTCAATGTTCGTTTGACTGTTTATCCTAAATTTGACCTTCCTCACACTGAGCGTTGATTGTTCCGCTCCCAACTCCATGAGAGAAAACCTTTACACTCAAATATTTCTGACACCCGTGAGATCAATGGAGTTGAGACTTTTACTTAGTGAATTTTTCAAAGCTGCATGTGTTATGGTCAGTGGTAAGAAGGTTATGGTTTCGAGTACACACACACGACTCTAGAGTTATGACTAAAATAATCTTGATAGTATCTTTTGACTTCTCACTGACAGTTTGTTTGAAATACCAAGGTGACTAAGCTAGTTGAGACTCAGATTTTCTTTGTGACATGATTTCTCTTCCGCTTGGATTGCTAGAGACTGGCAATAAGCTGGTTGGGGGTTATGATTAGTGCATGAAAATGCACCCCGAATACTACTTTTGATTTATATGATATTAAAATATTTAAGCTTTAATTAAACAATTCCATCATTTTTATTCATAATATTTTTAATTGAAATTTGTCTAGTTTTTGCTTAATTATTTACAGATAAAAAGTAGTGTAAAAAGCTACACAAAAATAAGCCATGAAAGACATGTTTTCAAGTTTCAACCAGCCGAGCCATGCCTTTTAGCCAAGCCGATCAGAGAGAGAGAGAGCCGAGCAGCTTAGCCGAGCCAACATCAGCTCGTGGGCCCACCACTCAGCGCAGGAATTCGCACCCGTTTCTTCCCGCCATCTCACACCTCGCGCGTCACCAGCACGCCGCACCTCACAGGGTGCGTTCCTTCCATGCAGCCATTAGCGCGCGTCCAAGCTTCAATCCGCGTGGGTCCTGCACGACAGTAGCAGACCTGCTGCCTTCTCCGCGTGCGCCACTTGTCCAACGCGGGTCCTCCACTCTGACCGCGCCAGCATACGCCAACCAATCCGCATGCGACACGTGGCACGTTTCCTCCTCACTTCCAATCACGTTGCGACACGTGTCCCATTTGGTGCTGAATCCGAATTCCTTCCCAAAAAATCAGAGGAAATTACCAGATTTCTTCCCCAAATCAAAAATGTGATTTCTCCTAATTTATGTGTAATTTTATTTTGTTTCCTTTTCTTTTGTAATTTTCTAGTTTTACAATTTATTTCCTTATTTAACAGGCAACTTCTGAACACTATAAATAGAGGGGTTGGCCTAAGGTTGTAGGAAGTTTTTAATATTCAGTTTTCTGTCGTCTTGCTGCCAGTCTCATATTTTCTCTTTAGAACTTGTGAGAATGTTTTGCAAGATAGGCTAGAATTTTCTTGGTGAGGTTAGAGATGAACTTCTGTTGAGTGACTCAATTTGGGATTTTGATTCCTTGTGCTGTAAAGTTTAACATTTAAATGAATTAAATCTCATCTATTTTTCTATTACTTTTCAAAATATTGTGTGCCAATTTTTATATAAGTTCTGTCACGCTTTTCTTATGTAATTATGTCACGCATTGTTTTGTTATTCAAATTATTTTACAAATTGTCTTTTACTGCAATATTGTCAAATTGATATATTGTCGATTTTGGATAACTTGTACTAATAATATTTTCTGAGCCAACATAGAGATTTAATTTATTCGATTCTTTTATTTTGTGAATCAAAACTTGAATTGGTGAACGAAGCATTAGGGATTCTCGACACCTTACCGTTTTCTTCATACAGATTTTCTCCTTTTTATTTTATTTGCAACAAAAATCCCCAAAACTCTCTTTTTTTTTTTTAATTCACTTTTCTCTAACACTCTTATTCTATTAGTCATTCTTGTTATTTTGTTATCTTTCCGTGGATACGACCGCCCTTCTGTGCTACAATTGACCACTTGTGAACATCACTTTTAGGCGTTAATCACTGTGTCTGTTTACGAAAACTTTCCTCTGGAACTTCACGACTCATTTTTTGGTGCAGCCAAAGACTTACTTGATCTTCCGGATGAAACAAAAATGCGGAAAACCGGTGACAGGCCTGCCAGCATAGGATATGTTCCACAACGCCCCACAGCTCCTCTCTATGAATCCATCGGAATCGATAGCCCACACACTATTGAGCAAGTTGAACGGTTTACTAACGTTATGTGGCCCCAAGGAAATGATACTTTCAGGTATATATATATGACGTTATATATGTTTGTAATCTAGTTTTTTGCTGATCGTGTATGGTTATAGTATCTAATTTGGTTAATTTTCTATGCTGTTGTAATAAATATATAAGTGCATATATATATATATATATATATAACTGTCTTTTTAAAAAAGCTTACAAATTAGGACACAATTATCATTTATGTGTATTTCTAAATGGTTTTTGGATCTCTCTTGGGTGCTGCTGTTGTTTAATTGCCATGCATGGCCTTTAGGCTTGTCGAAGTTTATTCTCCATGATCTTTGTATTTGTATTCCTTTTTCAGAATGTTTGGTCGTCCGTCATAGAATATGGTTTTTTTTAGGGGTACCAATCTAGTTAGGATATTGTTTTAAAATAAATAACACAAGCATTAATTGTTTGAAAGTGTTCACTTTATTCCTTCTAACTTACGTTTCTTATTTATGCGAATTAGTGATGCTGTGCATTCCTTCTCAAAGCGACTAGTAGAATTCGCTGAAATGGTCACAAGAATGGTCTTTGAGAGCTATGGAGTCAACATGAGGCTGTTCAACACCGTGATGGAATCAACCTTTTACATGCTGCGCATGTTCAAATACAGAACGCGCCTCGCGAATGAGATGAGTAATCTTGGATTGGGTTCCCATACAGACTGTAGTTTTATAACAATACTTCACCAGCATCACGTTGATGGTTTGCAAATAAAAACGAAGGATCATCGATGGATTGACGTGAAACCCGAGCCTTCATCTTTTATAGTCTTCGCCGGAGATGCACTTGCGGTACGTCACACATGATGATTTAGTAAGAATCCTTTAAAGTACTATCAGTATTGAGCACCACTGTTAATAGAATGCGGGCGCACCTGTAGACTCTATGTTGCAGGATTCGCTTTCTATTAGCGAGTGGTACTCAGTACCATCGGTTTCTTATAACATTATTTCTTTTATTACCTTTCTCTTCATACGATTCATAGAGAATTTCAGTAGCCTAAGAAACGAAAATTACAGTAATATTATTGGTAGTTTAGTAATATGGATTTAGTTTCAAATTTATTGGTACAGTAATATTTTTTCATAATTAATCATGAGTATTTGAGTTACGCTTATACGATCATGTTGTAAGACACAAAAATCATGCTTAATTTGTCAAAATGTACTTGAAAATAAAGATTAATTAAAGAAATTGAACACAAAGATCTGGATTATTCTCTTTAGGCGTGGAGTAATGACAGAGTACGTGCTTGTGAGCATCACGTGATTATGAAAGAGAACAAAGTTAGACACAGCACTGGATTGTTTACATTTATCAAGGGGTTGGTGCATGTTCCCAAAGAGCTAGTCGACGATGACCATCCGTTAAGATATAAACCTTTTGATCATTTTGGATACTTCCGTTTCTTTATTTCTGAAGAAGCAAAGAAATGTACTGCACCTCGTATTAAAGCTTACTGTGGTATAGATAATTGATCAGACGTACGTCTTTTCAACAAGACGCAAATGTTCTACGTTTTTTAATCTATTTCTATACCGTACTCTGTATCTCGTATACTACTGGTAGCTGTATTAGTGCTTGTGTTTCTCTGTTTATGTAATATTAACGCGATGGTCATGAACGGCGTTGCACGAAATTTCTACATTTTATGGCTGCCTTCTTTGTATCTCAATACTATCCTACTAGTAGTTTTGACCTCAAAACTTTTTTGGTTTACATTAATTTTTCATTTTTGTGCCGTTTTTATTTTTATTTTTTTTCTTAATTTGTCTCTCTCTTTTTTGTTTTGTTTTTGGGTTAGAAATTAGAAAAATATCTTTTGGAATGAGTTCACGGAGCACTTACAAGTATTATATGTATTTAATTTATCAATGTGTGCCCAAAGACAAAATTAATTGGGTACTACAACAGGATCAAATATGCAAAACACTTCATGTGTTTAGTCAGAATACCATATTTGTTTCTTTTTATTTACAAATACACAAAATTTGTCTAACAACATGTTGGGTTAGGGACACAAATTAATTTTAAGAAAGTAACAATTTTGTATTTTTAAGTAAGTTACTGTTTTTTTTTTTTTTTTTTGACAAGGATTATTAGGAGTATATAAATAAGTATTATTAGAATTCCAAGCAAGGATAAAGTTTGAATTTGATTCGAACTCCAGTCAATTATTTTGTTTTATAAATGTAGTTTTAGTGGTGATTTTTATTCAAATCTTTTCTGGATTCATCCGAATAGGTTTTCTCGTCATCTCACTTGTAGAACTTACAAAGTCATAGTTAAGAGATTGGAAAGAGAATTGACCTAGTGGAAAAAGGAAAAAATTTAAAATAATTGAAATGCTTGATCATCCAAGAGTTTTTTTTTTAATTATTATTTTTTATTTTCTAGATACTAATAGAAGAGAATAATTTTGTGATAGTTATTTTATATAAAAATATGAGATGGATTCCAATGATTTAAGGAATATTTTAAGGACGCATTCTGTTGTGTTCTACACTTTTTTTGTTTCTTTCAAACAAACAAAAGATTGGTCAAAGTTCCAATTTGATCCCTTAAAGAAGTTCAAGTTTTATTCAGTTTGAAAATTTATGACATTAAAGCCCATACAAAAGTTATAGTTTTAACCCAAAATTTTTGGGTGCTATATAGAATCACATTCAAACCCAAGAAAAAAAAATCGCAGTGAAACTGCTTCGCATATCCAACCACCGTTCCATTCCCATTAACTCTTCTTCAAAAGCATGAAGGAATCAAGAAGTTTCCATAAATCCTTTGCAGAACCTCATGAACCAAAAAACAAAAAAAACAAAAAAACAAAAAAAAAAAAAAACAAAACAAAAAAAAAAACAAAAAAACAAAAGAAAAAAAGAAAATCCTTTGCTAGTCCAGGAGCGTCATTAGCATCTCCATTCGTATTAACTTTAATTCCTCCAAATAAACTTTTATTTGGAAAAAGAAAATAAATTAAAGAGGAGAAAATAATTAATTGGTCACTAGGATCTTAAGAAGGAAAAAAGAGATAAAATGATCTAAATGTAAATATTAGATGATGATGCGTTAAATAAAAGGGAATTTCTCTAATAGAATCAATAAAAAATGAAATACTGATAATTCACTATTTTCAGTCGTCAGATCTATATATAATGGTGTATGTGAAATTAATTTATTATTTTTCTTTTTCCTTGGACTGTTGGACACTCTTGTTTCAACGTTCCTCATTATTTGAGATAAGTAGAGAAGAACCAAAGCAACAAGGATAAATTATATTTTTACCTCCCCTCCCTAACTTTAGGATAAATTATCTTTAAACTTTTAAAAGTGGTCTATTCACTTTTCAAATTTTAAATTGTCAGCGAAAATGCTCCATCTATTACATTCCGTCAATGCATATCACCAATTTTGAGTATAAAACTTATTTTATGTCACCGGTTAATATCTCTCTATTTATTTAAACAAAACATGTATGTAATATATATTTTGGTTTATATATTTCGTGAAACGGACCACTAGTAATTATCAAAAGGAGTAAAAAAATGTAAATTTTAATTAAAATTATTTTCTAAGTTCCTCGTAAGAATGTATATAATTACTTTCTTTTTTTTTTTCTTCAAAAGTACGTAGTACCAGTTAAGGATATTCTACCATAAAACTGTCCAAAAACTTCTACGTGTTGGTACAAATTTATTGTTTTAAAAAATCTTATACAACAAAAGAAAAGAAAAGAAAAGAAAAAAACAAGAAGAAAGCACGCACAGAAAAACGACGCTAAACTAACAATTAACGTGAACTTTAAAAAATTGAGATTAATATAACACAGAAACGACATCAATAAGAAACGATAATTATGAAATGAAAATTGACATCAAATAGAGTCGTAAAAATTTGAGTGACGAAAAGGACTTGAAGCCTTGATAAGATTCATGGGTCTGCTATAACATTTGTTTTCATTATTTTCTATTAATCTCAGTACTATACGCAAGCATTATAGACAAAGAAACAGACAAATTTTACATCATTGCCAAATTTATTCGCAAACCACTATATAATAACACAACCATTGGACATTTTTTTTTAATTGGAAAAGGACTTTGAGTACTTAAATTATTCTTAGTGAAATAGAAACAGGGAAAAAAAGGCAACTTTAATCCTAACATACATGATATCATGTGATTAAGAAAATGTAACATACAAATATTATAAAATGTATTTGAATTATGTCTAATTTTTTTCAGTTTAGTCGCAAATAGGGTCTTATTCTATGGAATCGAACCCGTTTGGTAGAACTTTTTCTTTTACTTTTAGCCAGTAAAAGAAGAGTCCAAATAGCTTAATCGGTCAAAATTATTTTTAAATTTTCTAATAAGCAATAAAAGTGTTAGAATTAAGTTTATGATGCCTTAATTAAAATCTGGTATATGTTTCAAAGTCTATTCATAAGTCTTTTTTTCAAAAACCACAATTTTTAACTTTGACTGAAAGCTCTTCTAAAATAACACTTTTAGAGGCAGTTTTTGGACTTAAGCTAAAAACAACTTTTAGGAAGCTTTTCTAAACAGACACTTCTTCTTCTAGTACAAAATAACATACGTAACACCCCAATCCAACAACTTTATATTTATATCATTTTTGTTTATTAAAAAAAAAAATGTTAGTACATTTGACCCTAAACTTGTCGTGGTTTTAGCACATTTACCTCTCTAAACTTGTCATTGTTGCAATATGCCTCATTTTGACTACGATTCTGTAAAATTAGTGTCAAAAAATCACATTCAGCCAAAAATTTTAACATTTCAATTCAAATGTAACACAAGTATTTTAATATCTCTTCTTTTCATTATTTTCTAATACTACGCAACCAATATATAATAGTTTACAATTAGCCCTCTTAGATTTGATTGTTCATCTGGTGTCCCGATGGTGTTGTAACACAGTTTGAGACACGACTTAATTAATTAAGATATGCATTAATTATATTTAGTTGCTGAAACAGAATAAAGTGCAGAAATAAAAAGAACACGTAATATAATATCGTAGTTCAGTGTGCACACTTATATCTGCGGGGTCATACCCAGACAGTAAACAGTTCACTATGTTCCAGAAATTACAAACACTGACGGACTTATTCACATAGGACTCCCTCCTAGACCATGACACCGCTGTGACGAATCTTCACAGTGATGTTATTTACCATGCACCACACGTTTTCTATTCACCCGGTGAACTTTATTCGACCGTCATAGCTTCCTCCCGAAAGCAACAAGCCTCTCTTCCAAAAGACGTAATGATTAACACTCAAATGCTCTCAAAAGCACATGCGTCTCTCTGAATATTTCTCTGTTAAAGCTCTCAAACTCACAGACTTTTCTCTAGATATTTTCTCTATTAAATCTGTACCAAGTGAGCTAAACACAAGTCCTTTAAATAAGGCTTTCAAAGCTACTCGAGAATCTCTCCCCTAAAGATCTTTTTTTTTTCTCCATAATTCTCTCTTAGATTATTTCTACAAAGTCTTCTCCTCAAAATATCTGCACAATCTCACCAGTAAACTATGATAGTGAAAAAAAATAAAAAGGTGAGAGAGCTCAGAAACAATTGCTTTCAGGGACAACATAGTATATTTACCACTGCGCCTCCATTTGGCGCCATATTATACGCCTATAACCTCGTGCTTTAATAATAATAATTATTTCCGCTAATTATTTTTCAATTATTATAGCATCAATTAACATTCCGTCCTCTTTATTTAAAAAGATAAAATCTTATAAATATTCCATTATTCTTGTTGTGGCATACGCGCCATGGACATGCAATTTGCATTCTGAGCTTGTCTTCTTGAAGGTGGATCATTTTTGAGAAGATAGAGTCCAGAACACATCTCAGCACTGTCAATCCTCTTCCTCGAATTCAATTCTTGAAATTCACACAAATTTGAGAAAAATTTAGACACTCTTCTGATGTCTACGCATACTTTTACTGCAAGGGGATCCAACCACACGACCTTATCTTGAGTGGGAGATATCACGGCCAACATTCAAAGTCCTCCTCTATTGTATGGCATGAAGAAAGTGCGTCGGGCATTTGATTGTAATAAAAATGTACAAATGACGTTTGTGTGCCGCTCTATATCCAGCTCCGCTTGGTCTAGAATGTAGGACGTGAGCATTGGGGACATGAAACCCCAAGGTCCTAGGACATTCTCCTGATTGCACACATGTCACAAGTGACTACATGAAAAACGAAGAAGTTAGTTATACATTTAATAATAAATAATAATTTATTGTAAAAAAATAATAAGAATAGTTATATTACCACATGTAAGATATGATACACACAAGACTAAATTCTTGATAGTTGGCAAAATTTACCAAACAGTGGGCTACATAATTCCCTTAACGGAAAATGTACCAAATAGAACCACTTATAGCATGAGACGTAGCTTCTTTAAACATCTCCGATAATAGCAACTTCAAGGGCTCTTGAAGACGGTCTTCGAACTGCATTGACGACATTAGCTGCATCCGACACAATCACACAATGAGAGAAACCACTTCTCTCAAAAGAATATCACACATAATCTCTTTTCAAAGAAACTCCACAAGAAAATCTCTCTAGAAAATCTTCCATAATTTTTTTCAAAATAAAATCTCCACAATTTTATCTGCTTCATTATCTCACTTAGACTTTCTCTAAACACGCTGATCAGATAAGCCTCCTTTTAATTTAAAACACCAAATCCCATTTGAACTTTTAAACCAAACCTAATGCTTTAGTCTACTTACACCACACCTCCACATTTGTAGTATTTTAACGTTCAAATCCCAAAGCTTATCTCACGAAAATCACTAACCAAGTGTAGCCAAATAATCTCTAATAAATTCAAATATGTAACTCTTGAACTTGAATTTAAATCTTCTCCATACCATATTCGGATTACTTCACAAAAACAATCAAATCCGAATTAATATTGACTTGCAAGCAATATGTCCATTTAAATTTGAAACTAAATCTATATTACTTTATCTGCATATAAGCCATCTTCCGTTCAAATTCAAATCACCCTTTTTAATCCTGATATGCACATATCACAACTCAATAAAATCTGCAACTTAAACTTCAAATCTGATTCTGAATCTTTTTCTGCAATCTAAAATCTTGTTGAACCTGTTTTTTAAATTTTTACAAAATTATTAATAAATTGCCAACTAATAAAAATACTTAATAAGCCCGTCCAATAATACAAGTAAGTGAGAAAGAAAATCATTATGGGATCTGAAGTAGAGCATAAGATTCCTGTCATAGATTTGAGCGAGGAAAAGGACTTGAAGCCTGGATCAGATTCATGTGTCTTGGCCTGCAAAAAAGTCCGATATGCCATGGAAGAGTACGGCTGTTTCGAAATTGTTTGCGACAAATTTCCTCCAGAACTTCGCAACTCGATATTTGGTGCAGCTAAAGATTTGTTTGATCTTCCCAAAGAAACTAAGATGAAGAAAATAACTGACAGGCCTAGCGCTCTTGGCTATGTGGCAGAACATCCCAAACATCCTCGCTACGAAACTCTTGGAATTAATAGTCCAGACACTCTACAAGGAGCTGAACATTTTGCCAACATTATGTGACCTGCAGGGAGTGATATTTTCAGTTATATATGTATGTATGTGTAAATTTATATGGATGAGTTCTCAATGGTTTCGTTAATTTCTATCGGTGTGGTTACTCATTAGATCATATAAAAATTTAATAATTTTGCGCGATCGATAAGAATCCAATCACATTGATTGCTTCATTATTTATCAATGTCTAGTTTCTAATTTTTTCTTAAAATATACGATATAATGATGAGTTTCTAACTCTCTTATTATATGATCGTATATATATATATATATATGCACTAGAGAAACTGTGCATTCCTGGACAAAGAGCTAGGTAGCATTGTATGAAATGGTAATGAGAATGGTGATTGAGAACTATGGTGTGGAGATGGGGTGTTTGACTCCATCAAGGAATCTTCCTTCCACATTCTCCAATTCTTCAAGTACCGAACACCGCAGTCCGACGAGAGTGACCTATCCCTAGGATTGAGCGCTCACAAAGACAGTGCCCACATAACCATAATTCATCAGCATCACGTCGGAGGCCTACGGATCAAAACAAAGGATGGTCAATGGATATTTGATGTGAAGCACTCGTCCTCTTCCTTTGTAGTTCTTGCAGGCTACGTGCTTATGGTATGTGCATCATTGGGCGTTTGTGTCTCTATATACTTAGATGTCAAATAGAAATTCATTTCTCATGTCGTATTTTTCAGTCCCTTTTTCGCGTCCCTCAATAATATTATATTATATTAATTATTTTAACTGATATGGTCTTTTTAATTAAATATGATATAATATTTTATTAGATATGACATTTTAATTGAAGCGGTGTGATATTATTAGAAGGATTTAAATTATTAATATGGGCCAACGTCTGGATCACAGCCTTACTTTTAAGATTAGATATATATATATATATTCTTTTATTCGTTTTAGGCATGGTGCAATGACAGAATATTCGCATGTGAGCATCAAGTGAGTATCAGAGATCAGAACGAAACCAGATATTCCGTTGGATTAATCACATACACCAAGGGGATCTTAAATGTTCCTGAAGAGCTGGTCGATGACAAACATCCGTTACGATATAAACCGATTGATAGTTTTGGTTTCAAAATTTTCCGTCTTTCAGAAGAAGGAAGCAAAAGTGCATGTTTGTAGTAAAGCTTATTGTGGCATTGATGATACATATATATGTACCTTTTCTTTCTTGTCATTGTCTGCTGTGTAATAATTCCATGTACGATATAATCTATGCAAAAACCATGTAATATAATTAATGCCATCAGCCTATTGGAAGAAGTTAGCCGTGGCTTAGACGTGTGTGGAAAAATTGGACTGCCAGTTGTTGTTGCTTAAGTGATCAACGTTCTTGTAATATTCCATTAATCTGAATCCCAATCTCTTGTGCAATGATCAGCACAATTTAGAAGTTCCAAAATTTTACTTGTTATCCCTTATTCTTTTCTGTTCATTTTTTTTTTAAATAAACTGAGGAAAAAAAACTATATTAGCATTAAGAAACATATTAAAAGCACATCCTAAGTTCCTAATAAGGGTCCAATTAGCGGAGCTCTTGTTTTTACAGTAGAGGAAGAAAAACAAAACTTTTTAGTAAGTGTTTAGAATTAAAAGTTTAATGGGTTAAAATGATTTTTTACTTTTTTAATTAAACAGTAAAAGTGTTGAAATTAAGGGGTTGTTCTTTTGCAAAAAAACTCAAAAAAAATTTAAACTCAAGTTACAACTTTATTCAAGTTCATATTCTTTTGGAAAATTTGAGTTTGGACTCGAGTTTGAATTCGAGTTTGAACTCGAGTTTGGGGCTAAACTCGAGTTCATAAACTCAAATTCAAGTTAATGAACAATATTTTTTCTATTATTAAAAATGTCATAACTTTTTTCGTTTTAATTCTGATTAAGATGATTTTTTTTCTATGCATTCACAACGAAAAGACGAATAAAACCCCACCCATATACCCTATTAAAATTTTTCATCACCATTGAGTTTTTATTAAAATACTATCTAAAAATAAATTTAAGTTTTGACCCACTCAAACACAAACTCAA
This sequence comes from Morus notabilis, assembly GCF_000414095.1. NCBI lineage: Eukaryota > Viridiplantae > Streptophyta > Magnoliopsida > Rosales > Moraceae > Morus > Morus notabilis. The sequence continues at coordinate 534,186 of NW_010367153.1, read as the reverse complement.
AAAAATTCTCAATTCAAATCATAGCTCAAATGTGCACATTTAAACACAAACTCAAGTTACAATTTCAACTCAAGTTATAACTCAAACTCAACTCAAGATCATCACTCAAGTCACTCTAACTCAAAAATGTAAAAGAATAGCCCCTAAGTTTATAATGTCTTAATTAAACTCTAGTACAAGTTTTAAAGTCTATTCAGAAGTGTTTTTTTTTAGAAGTCACAATTTTTGATTTTGACTAGAAGCTCTTTTAAAAAGCCAAAACACTTCTAGCAGATCATCTAAACACTTTCAGAAGCAATTTATAAACCTGAAAAACGAAAAACAACTTTTAAAAAACTCTTCCAAACATACCCTAAGTTTGCACATATGCCGAACAGAGCTTCTTGAACTAAAAATATTATTTATAGAAAAGTAAAAACAATGATATGTGAACAAGCGGAAAACATAAGGCAAGCTAAAAAAAAAAAAAAACAAAGAAAGAAAGAAAGAAAGAAAGAAAGAAAGAAAAAGCCTTGAAGAAATTAAAAGGCGGGAGCTAGCACCAGAGGATTAAGGCGAAATCATCACTTTGAAAGGTTTCTGTTTTATTTAGCGCTTGCACATGTTAAAAAAATGTATATGTCACTTCACTCAAAAATAAATAATTACTATTCAATTAATAAAAAGAAAATAAATGATTATAATGACACTTAATTACTTAGATTCACATAAATAATAGATATATACAAAATCATTCCACACCATATACTTTTCTTCAAAAATTATCTAATAAAATCATTAATGGACCTTTTAATAACTTTATACGTGCCCTTGGGCCACAATGTTATTCTTGGTTAAATTTCAAGTTAGGATTATTCTCATTTTTTACCTCAAATTTAAGGTCAATTCTATTTTGCCCATTAAATTTAAAAACTTTAACTTTACTGAGTCTTGAATTTTGAAATACTCTCACTTAACTACTTTTATTAAAATTTACGTTAAAACGGTAAAAATGAATCTTGAATTACTCTCACTTAACCACTTTTACTAAAATTAACGTTTGAAATGACGTAAAAATAGGAGAAATAGTCCCATTTAATCTCTTATATTAGAGTTTACAATAAAAACAAGCCGAAGAAGACCTCATAACCTCACTAATTAAAGCCCCTCCTTAATTTTATGTCTATTTTTAACATAAATTTTGACAGGGTTAAATGGAACTAATTTAAAATATAAGAATAAAGAGAGTTTTAAAATTTAGGAGTGAAACGAGAATGACTTTTAATTGAGGAGCACAGTAATTTAGAATAATCCTTAAAAGTTATCGTATTTTAACATGACTAGATGCTGCTAATTGAAACTGTTCTTTAGTAATATATGTGCTTGTATTTCTTTTGATCTTATGAAGCTTATTTGGGAAACCGGGAACCATGGACATGTAGCTAGAGCCAGTAACAATATCATAGTTAGTAACTAACATATAATTTTAGTGATAATACGACCCTCAAAAAATTAAAACAAAAGCAAAAAGTAGACTTAATTATAGCAGCAGTGATAAGGTGATTATGATTAATATAAATTTTTGACGTTTTCTTGAATAACCGGGGTAAGGCTTAGGCGATCAAGAGGAATAGATCGTGATTATATTGAGACAGAAAAAAGGTAAGTACTATTAATTAACTAATTATACTAAACTTAGATTAACACGTCTTGTATAGATCAAGATAGACTGCATGATCATTACATACATTTTCTTAATCGTGTCTGACTTCATTAAAACGATAAGAGTTTAATTTGGTTGGTGGCATGTCTTTGTATGCGTCAATTATCGCAGTACAAATTATATACATATATTATTGCAAATAATACAAATACAAACAATTTATGAAGCATAATTAAAAAATGCCTTGTCGGCATATAAGTACGACTATGTTTGTTAGATAAAAAGTGGTCCCTGTAGGCAGGACCATCAGGCGCGCGCCAGAGATAATGAACAAGACTAATCGACAGAAAATATCCTAATAAGATTGATCAACTGTATTTTTTTGGATAAATTTTAAGTTTAATTGATGTTTTGAAGACAAGATCATAAAGTGTGGTGTCCTTCAAACCAAAAGAACAAAGTTGGGCCTATTTAATTTGATGTCTACGTAAATTTCGAATAGACATTGTAGAGAAAAACACGTTTCGGCCAACTGGATTCGGCCGGCCATGTTTGGTAACAAAGATTGACCGGCATCGGACGACAACATGACGCACGTCGACCCCCTACACAGTTTTTTTTTTTTTTTTAAAGATTTTTTTTTTCAAAAAAAAGATATTTTTGAAGTTTTTTAAATGTTTACATTTTTTTTTTAAGAAATGTTACTCCGGGGAAAAAATCAATCTAAAGATACTATTGACTCTTTTTTTCTTTTTTGGGACCTTCTCTGGTACTACGGGAATAATAGTAATACGTGTTTTCTAACTGTTTGATTCGTATACTTTTTAACTTTGATAAGATTTTGTACATATTTAACGGTTAAAAAATACGTACTACCCGTACTCTTGCAGTACCAGAGAATCTCTGTTCTTTTTTTACCTTTCCTTTTAAGAGTTTTTTTTATTATTTTAATGATACTCGGCATTAGTCAATTCTCTTCACCCTAATAATCCCTCAATTTTCTGCACTGCAAAACGTCATATATGTCGTCATTGAAGAACAAAAAGAATTTTCCGAGATTAAATATTAAATTTTTAAATGAAACAGAGTAATCAACTAGCATGAGCATAAAAGGATTCGAAAAATTGGCACCTACTAGGACAATCCTATCACACGCCAACATGCCCTTTCTAATATCATAAGAATTCGATGCCAAGATTTTAAGTATGAATTTACTCCTTATTATAAAACAATGATATGGGAAGCCACGATTTTTGAAAGATAAGCTCCACAAGCCCCACAGAATTATTATGAATAATCCTAGTGCGAAATACAAAAGACTACCAATATTTCATTTTAATAGGTTGTGCTACAAGAAAATGAAAATTGACAGAATAGACGATATGATTATAATATTGACTATAAGCCTGGAATTAAAAGGTCAACTTATTTTGTGAATTTGCCAAATGTACTTAATAATTTGTGATTAGTTTATATTAAAATTGTATGGGATTCGGGTTTATTTTTATTTTTTACACGCTTGACAGGATTGATTTTTTTTTTTATTAAATACACGCTTCATAAGATGGTGCATTCTTTGAAGTTACTAATCCTATTTTGGATGGATTAGCTGCTCTTTTGAGTTTTGTGCATTTTGATACCATTATAAAAAATTGGATTTTCTAATGGCTTAAGATTCAATTTTAAAAAATCTGCCAATTAAGTGAGGTGATACAATGTCATTACAAAATTTTTATTATTTTAAATTTAAATGACGTAATTTTTATTTATTTATAGATTTTTTGTGGAAAGAAAAATTGATACGGGCACATCAGACTACAAATACTCACGTAAGATTGTAACTATATCAGTACACTTCTCTCAACCAAATAAACAAATAGAAGGGGGAAAAAAAAAAAAAAACTATATAAGCTGCTATACATACATTTCAAACAGATCACGAAGGGGAGAAAACATTTACCATCATTAATATAATTATGGGATCTCAGAGTGCAGAGCATAAAATTCCTGTTATTGATTTTACCAAGAAAAATTTGAAGCCTGGAACGGATGAATGGGTCTTGGCTTGCAAAGAAGTCCGAAATGGCTTCGAAGAGTATGGCTGTTTTGAAGCTGTCTACGACAAAATTCCTGTAGACCTTCACAACTCAGTTTTTGCTGCAGCTGAATCTCTATTTGATCTTCCATTAGAAACTAAAATGCAGAAAACCAGTGAAAGGCCTTACCATAGCTATTATGGGCAGTTCTCCGTTGTCCCTCTCTATGAATCTTTGGGAGTTGATAATCCAACAACTTTGCAAGGATCGCGAAAATTTACAAACCTTATGTGGCCTGCAGGGAACGAAAATTTTCGGTAAACTTGAACTTTATACATTGGTATTTTACTACGTACTAGATATTTTTTTACTATGTAGTGAATGTTTCTGAATTGTCTGTCAGATATATATATATATATATATATATATATATTCTTTTATTATGAAATAATTTAACGTTCAAAAATCTACATGAATAAGTACTTTACTTAATTATAGAAATCTTTACAAGGTAGACCTCATTTTTTTTTTTCGTTGTCCGTTACAGTGAAACTACTCAGTCCATGTCAAAGCTATTGGTGGAACTGTATGAATTGGCAACAAGAATGGTGTTCGATAGCTATGGCGTCCAGAGACTGCATGGCTCCAACATGGCATTGACCTCATACCTTCTTCGATTCTTCAAGTACAGAACTCGTCAACCGAACGAAACCGATGTAGGGTTGCAGTGTCACAAAGACAGGACCTTCATGTCCATAGTTAATCAACATCAAATTGAAGGTCTTCAAGTCAAATCCAAGGATGGTCAATGGATTGACGTTAAACCTTCAGCGTCGTCTTTTCTAATCATTGCAGGCGACATAGTTGGGGTATAATGTCACTAACTATATCACTGTTCGACTGAATTGAAGATCAAAAACATTTTTATATATGTCATGAAAATTCACATAATTTGATGATTTTTTTTTTATTCTTAGCACATTAATAGCTCTTTTGATTTTTGATAATATTAATACAGGCTTGGAGTAATGACAGAGTTCGTCCTTGTGAGCACCAAGTGATTATGAAAGAAAACAAGACAAGATACTCCATTGGATTATTTGCATTCATTAATGGTGTGATTGATGTTCCTGAAGATCTAGTTGATGAGAAATACCCCTTAAAGTATAAACCAATTGACCATTTTGGGTGGCTCCGTTTCCAAGAACAAAGAAAAGCTCCGTATCCCATTAAGGTCTTTTCTGCTATTTCAGAATAATCACTGAAAACGGGTCTCCTTTTTTTTTTTTTTTTTTTTTTTTTTTATGTACTTCATATGGTTAGTGACTTTTACGCTACGTGTCCAGTGTTTCTAGTGTATGAAGTGTGTGGTACAACATGCACTTTGAATTTCAAGCAAGCGCTATTGTATCAAGTTTTTTCTTTAAAAAAAAAAAAAAATGGAAGTGGATCTTATTAACTAGAAAGAGCTACATCGGCACTTATAATAGATTGAATACAATTATGAAAATCCTCCGATTAATACTGGTCTTTAGTTAAAGAGTGGTGTATTAAGAATGTGTGGTGTAATTATGTGGTTTATGTTAATTATTTTATGAGGAGTGAAGTGATCTAAGGGGTGGAGACACCACCGACGAAGTGGGCGGCTGCCCTATTTAAACTCTTTTTTTTTTTTTTTTTTTGTAATATGAAAGTTTACATAAAACTTATACTTTGTTCCGCTTCCTTAAAATTCATCTGTGATCTATTTACTCTACCTTATTAGTTCAGTCACGCCCCCATCCTCTTGATTAATTTTTCTGCCTCTGCCCCTAACAAAGTTAGAAATGCAATTTGTCCCTAACAAAGTTAGCTATGCAATTTACCACTAAAATTCTTGCTTCAAGAAGAAATGATCTCCTAATTTCTTAATGCATGATCAGTTCTCAATGGTCTTGCCGATTTAGTGCAAATCAAATTATTATTATTATTACTACTTTGATGAATATGTGGTGGAAGCGTGAACAAAAGAAAAGACAAACTCTCAGGTTTGTTTGCGTATCAAATCAAATATTTTATAGAATTTAATTGTACGATTTCTTTGAGAAAGATCACAAGCAATTATGATAATTAAATTAGTACTGCTGCCATATCCAAGCTTATATATGATAATGATCTTCTGATAATTGCCAAATGCCAGCTAGTCAGATGGTCCCAAATGAGGAAAATCATCAGTGACGTGACCGTGTTACAACTTCCCAAAACCCAGTTTGTCCAACTTAAAAAACGACATGTGATTTTCTTAAGAAACGGAATACGTACGTCGTCTGTTCAACTTTAAAGGACGTCTCTTCAACCGCTGTCGTATTAAGGAATGAGTGATCAATGTCTTTTGTCTTCAATCAGGAACGGATGCACTATAGGAGCCGTCTGGCCACGTGCTCCCACTATATATTTTTTTTTTTATTTGCACTTCCATATAGTACTTTAGTATTTTTTTTTTCTTTCAATTTGCCCTTACTCAGTCTTTTTTTTCCACATTGATCCATGACTACTGTGAAATGTAATTTTATCCCTATCATAATCTCTTTCGGTATCTCTTCCTTTTTATCTGTTCATATCTTCTCATTTAGTTTTAGTTTTTTTTTTTTTTTTTTTTTAAACATTAAGGTATATGTTCTTCAAACTTTATTGTAACAACGAGTAATTATGTCGAGTAAAGTAGTAACGTAGTAGGGTAAAGAGAAAAATGTTGAGCTTACTCTTAAAAGTATATGAGTCTAAATTTTTACCCCTTACTCTTAATTAATACTCTTTTGTTATTATACTTATTTTGCTAAAAATGGTATTAATTAAGAATAACGGATAAATATTAAGATTCATACACTTTTAAAGGGTATTTGTCAATATTTCGGTCATGTAAAGTTATGCTTAATGATTAAATGTATAACATATTACTAATTAAGTACAATAAGAAAAAAATTATATTGATGGATTTATGAAAATTGATTAGATTATTCACAAAATGTCGTTTATGTAGTATACTTAACTCACAATATCATTATTTCAACAAGCAAAATTAATGGATTTAAGAAAATTGATTAGTATTTTTACATTATGCGATTTATATAGTACTTAACTCACAATATTATTTTTTGGACTAGAGTTGTCTTAGGTCGAATTAAATATGCTCGAAACCAAGTTTGATAAAAAAAAGAAGACAAAAATTAAAGAAAAGAAACATTCTTATTTTAGAACTTTAGTTTTTTAGTATAGAATTTTAGTATTGATTAGTGCCCCACTGAAATAAATTTATGGCTCCGTGACTCTCTTCAATGTCCTATAAACGACATAACGTTTTATTTGAATGTTGTTTTCTAGTTTAACATTGCTTCGCTCTTGTTTTGTTGCATAGTAAACGACACGTCGAAGTCTTAAAATTTTTTTTTCCCTCAACTGAAAAGTTACAGAACGTGGAGCTTGTTTAGGATTCGATTCTGCCAATGACTTTTTGGGGTTATTTACTGCTATGAACTTATGAAGTGATTACGACTCACGAGTCATCTGTATAAAGTTCATAAGATGACATGTTAATTTTCTGATTTTTCTTCTTGTAAACGTAACTATAGACGACATGTTGTTTATTGTATCCTTTACCATGAAACGTCTCTACTCTCTAGTTTTCTTTTCCTTTTCTCTGTTTTTTTTTTTAATTTTTAATTTTTTGTTTTTATAAATAATTTATTGATTTTCTTTTTGAGAGAGAGAGAGTGATCTGTTTTCCTTTGTTGATCACTTTTTTTTTTTTTTTTTTTTTTTGGCCTTTGGCAAGAAAAGAAAAAAAGATTACTAGTAGTCTTGCATGGCCATCCTAACACGACAGTATGTGTCATATTTTGGGCATTTCGTCTGACTTTTGCTCTGACGAGAAGACACGTGGCTAGTAGAACATTTCTCAATTTCATCGGCACTCATTTTATCACTCGTCATATTTTTGACATTTCTTCTGACTTTTGCTCTGATGAGAAGACACGTGGCTAGTATTTTTGGCATTTCTTCTAACTTTTGCTCTGACGAGAAGACATGTGGCTAGTAGAACATTTCTCAATTTCATCGGCACTCATTTTATCACTCTATTTCTCACTCTCTTGCTTCTCTTTCTGCCCCATGTCATTTTCACATCCCCATAAAAATAAAGCATAATTATAAACCATTGTTTTATCTCTTCATTACAACTTTGCCACTTTTTAATATAAAAAATTTCCATTATAATATTTATTACTTATGTATTAGTTTATAAATACGTTGATACTTTTTTTCCTTTCCTTTTCTTTTTTAATTTTTCCTTTTTAAATATGCATGTTGGATACGTTTTTTTTTTTTTTTTCCCTTGTAAATCGTTGGGCAATCTTGAAAAAGACCTTTCCTTTACACATTATATATGCATACTGTTTACTTTTTTTTTTCTTTTTTTTTTCTTGTGCTCCTTTTATGGATTTTCTAATGCTTTTAATAGGAAAATGAGATGCCACACGGCAATAGTACAGAAAGTAGAGAGTGATAAAAAGAGTATTGATCTTAGCATTTTTCTAATATTATAGCTTGGAGGTATATATAAATTAAGCCAGCAAAACTAACTCTCACAAGGGCCTGCTACGGTCTAAGTCGATTATCAAATATATAACAAAAAAGGAGCGCCTTTCTGTCAAATTGACTCTTTCTTTTTTTCTTTTCTCCTCAGCTCTTTTGAGACTTTAGGATCCGAAAACCCAATCTCGTAAAGTTAAAAAATGCTTATATTTGACATTTGACAACATTAAGCTACAAAAGTTTCTGTGAATATTCGATTGATCACCAAGAATGTGATAAAACGTACAGTCAACATTTTCGAATTCATCGATCAATTTCCTGTCTTATCTCAGAGCATGTCATGTCCTTATCTCTTGGACTAATTAGGCATATATCACGCAAAATGCAATGAGATTATCTTGTATAAATACGTGTACAAATTAATGTTAGGCAATACATACCTCAGTGTAGATCCTTTAAAAAAAAAAAAAAACACCTTAGTTTGAGTATTTTGAGAAGGAAAACAATGGTTGTGAAATCACTACCAAAGATTCCTACTATAGATTTTTCAGAGGGAAATTTGAATCCTGGTACAAGTTCTTGGTTCTCGGTGTGCAATGATGTGCGGCGCGCTCTCGAAGAATATGGCTGCTTTGTGGCGTTGTATGACAAAATCTCTCAACAACTTCGCACATCAATGTTCAGTGAGCTAAAAGAGCTCTTTGATTTGCCCACAGAGATTAAGATGAAAAACGTTTCTGATAAGCCTTACTTTGGCTATATTGGAAACCATCCTTCGATTCCTCCTCTCCATGAAAGCATGGGAATTGAGAACGCAACTACTCTAGAAGGAGGTGAAAGCTTCACCAATATCATTTGGCCTAAAGGAGGAAATAACCATTTTTGGTACTACACAAAGATTTCGATGCAGATTTTTCTTTTGCTTTTTCTTTTTCTTTTATAATGATTCTTAGTACTTTTATTCTTGTTTAACTCTTTTTTTTATATATACTCTTTTAATTATAGTGAAACTGTGGTTTCATACTCGAGACTGGTTTCGGAGTTGGAGAAAATGGTGAAGAGAATGGTGTTTCAGAGCTATGGCGTGGAAAAGTACTACGATTCTCACTTGGGATCCACTACTTTCTTGTTGAAGCTAATAAAATACAGAGTTCCTGAGATGAACGAATCGAGTATCGGTTGCGCCCCTCATACAGACAAGAGCTTCATAACAGTGCTTCATCAGAATGAGGTCAATGGTTTGGAAATCGAAACCCGGGATGGAGATTGGATTCAATTTGAGCCCTCGCCTTCTTCTTTCCTCGTTTTAGCTGGAGATGCATTCTTGGTGAATGATGATACTTCTTTCTAAAAGCTGGAAAAAAATAATTTTTTGACACTTCTAACTTTAGTTTTATTTTTTATAATATGGTATGCACAAGGATAGTGTTTTTAATTATATGGTTTTGGCCAGGCTTGGACTAATGGGAGAATACATTCTGCTGCACATCGAGTGGTCATGACCGGGACGAAACCGAGATACTCAATCGGGCTATTTTCGTACCACAACGGAACCATAGAAATTCCAGATGAGCTGGTTGATGAGCAACATCCGCAGCAATTCAAGTCTTTTGATCACTATGGACTGCTTCATCACTATCACGCGGCTCCGAAGATTGAATCTACTGCCAAGGACTACTGTGGTGTTTGATAAGGACATGATCTCTTTTAAGAGTCCTAAACGTTTACATTTGATTCAATATTCTAGCTAGTTCTGCTTCGTAAGTCATGGGATGTTCTCAGAAAGTTTGACCTTGTTTTGGCAGATTGATAATGAACAGTCTGTCTGTCGTTCTTTGTTATTGTCGTTTCTATTTTATGAAATATTTGTGGGAAGTAATGGAAAAATTAGAAGGAATATGAGACTATTTATGGATGAAAATTCTTTGGTTTTCAGGATCTCTAGCAAGTAAGTGAATTCCAAAAATAGAAAGACAAAAAACGAAAATTAGCATTAAACACCAACAACTCAGACCAAATATGGACGCGAACGTACCACTTTCATATACGCCCGGTTAATGAAGTTGTAATAAAATATTGAAGAAAAAAAAGAAAAGCTCTCCAAATTAATTTTTCAAAGCCTATAACAACTGAGGGGGGGAAAAAAAACAATTGCATGTTCAGAGAACGTAAATGGGAAAGAAAAACAATTCTGTATTGGTTTTCATACAAATTCATTGTTGGAACGTTAGCCAGCCAAAATTGGCAGACTTATTCAGTGCTGAAGTTAGCTTGTATTTCTTATCGTAAAAGATGGGGGTTAGTAATAATTTAATACTATAATTAGTCTCTTCTGTGTATATATATTGTTAGATCTGATGTTACGTCTGATGTTCCAGATGATGTTGGAACATTGTCTGGAAGATGACTTAATTAATTAAGATCCAGATTTCTTACTGTTCAAATTGTTCTAGTAGAATAAAGTGCAGAAATCAAAATAGACACGCAATATGGTATCGCAGTTCGGTGCACACACCTATTTTGTGGGGCCACGCCCAGACAATAAACAGTTTCACTATACTTCAAGAATTACAACACTGACGGACTTATTCACTCAAGGACTCCCTCTTAGACTATGACGCCGCTGTGATGAAATCGCACAATGACTATGTTTAGCGTGCACCACACGTCTTCTAAACTGCACGGCGAACTCCCTTCGACCGACAAAGCTTCCTCCCGAAAGCAACAAATCCCTCTCCCGAAGGACGATCTCAATAACGCACAACACTCACAAAAAACGCATAGACTCTTTTATGAAAATATTCTATAAAACACCTCTACCATTATCAGCTGCAATGAAACCTTAAATAAAGCTTCCTCCATGTTCTCTCCACGTTGAGCATTTTTTTAAATTCAAACTAAAAACTAAATCTCCTTTTGAATCCGGATTATACACCCCTTATCAAAATCCGATTTAAATATTATATATACCAACATCTTTATCTTCACGTTGACTTCATCATCATCTTTTTGGCATTTTTATACTCTTAGCCATCTCCACATCAATGCCCATCAAAATCATTCACACACAAATATATATATATATCCAAAGATGATGCCTTTGAAGTGTATCTCGTAGTTACCAAATTGAAACAAACCAATGCATATTCGGATTATACATCTACTTTTTAAATCCGAATTACTCCTTTAAAATAGCAACTTAATCTCCACATTATCTCTTTCTAGAATCCCATTTAAATTCAAATAACAAATGCCTTATCTTCCTTTGACCAGGGTATTATCTCTTTATCTCTCTAAATCTCAACCAATATATTATCTTCCTTTGACCAAGCCTTTATCCTTATCTCTTCAAAACTCAATTCAATAAAATCTGCAATTTTAACTTCAAATCTGATTCGAATTCTTCTTTTGCAATCTGAAATCTTCTTGAACCTATTTTTGAATTTTTACAAGATTGCCAATAAATTACCGACTAATAAAAATACCTAACATATATATGTGTATATATATATATA